>NC_084984.1:3711490-3843990 GCF_963691925.1 Scomber scombrus | reverse complement strand
AAAACTGAAACGGGCAATGCAGAAATAAAACACAACCAACCTCTTTCTTCACATTGCGCAACAATCTCTGACGCGTCTCGGACTCTGTCACAGGAGAAACACACAATTAATAAAGCCTCTCATGAGCTGTATATCGTTAATTAATGATGATGAAATTCTCACGACAGCAAAAAACAATAACGGCGGCCGTACCTCCCATCGCTCCTGCAGGGTGTATACCGGCTGACACGCACAGCTTTTTTTGCACAATGTCTGGATAGTGATGTAGACAACACTGCTTTAATTAAAAATATATATTAAAAAAAAGGCAAAGAGGCTCCGAGATGTACGATGTGTTCTTAGCGACTAAATCAAACCTATCTGCTACCTCTCCGAGAACCAACACCCCTTTAAAGTCACAGTAACCTATTATACATTAACAACGTCAACACCTACACATTCCCCCAAGGAAAACTCACTTCTGCAATATTGCAATATTCAAGAAGTATTGTGCATCATTTAAAAATATCTTTTTTCAAGTTTCTTTGTCACATTTTAATATAAAATATTCAGATCCTCATCCCCCCCCCCCCCCCCCCCTACAGGTGCATCATTGTGTATGTGATAATTAAATAAATTAAAGTTAATGAGCCCCAGGTCACACCAGGCCTCATTAAATTAAGTTACTGTAATTAAAAAGTGCAGGGAATAACAGGAACACTTCAGTATAATGCATATAGCCTACAGTACAACCACCCCCACAATAGGCTATATACATGCAGTATAATGCTGCTCCCCGCCATTATCCTCCCGGGTCAAACTGACCCCGTCTGTTTTGACTGTTCCTTCTTTCCTCCCTTCCTTCCTTCCGTCTGTCCTTCCTCCCTCCCTCCTTCTCTCTTTCTTTCCCCCCCATTACCTTCCTTCTTTCCTTCCTTCCTACCTTCCTCTTTTCCTTTCTCCCCCCCTCCTTCCTTCTTTCCTCCCTACCTTCCTTCCTTCTTTCCTTTCCTCCCTTTCTTCCTCCCTCCTTTACTTCCTTCCTTCCTTCCTTCCTTCCTTCCTTCCTTCCTTCCTTCCTCCCTTCCTCCCTTCCTTCCTCCCTCCCTCCTTTCCTTCCTTCCTTCCTTCCCTCCTTTTTCCCTCCCTCCTTTCCTTCCTTCTTCCTCCATTCCTTCCTTCCTCCCTTCCATCCTTCCTTCCTTCCTCCTCACTCCCTTCCATCCTTCCTCCCTTCCTTCCTTTCCTTCCTTCCTCCCTCCTTTCCGTCCTTCTTCCTCCCTTCCTTCCTTGACTTGAGGACAACAGGAGGGTTAATATTTCATTGTTGAAACATAACTTATGGCATCACTTCACTTTTTTTAATGATTTGTTTGGAATCATGTTTTTTCCTTTCATTTTAGCCCATTATATTCTATAATACTGATGTTGTGTATATCAGAAATATGCAAAACCATTTTATTTCTGTTTACCCTTTGAAATACTATTATTACACTGGAAACTGTTTACAACCTGCTTTGGTAGTACTGTACTTAATTATAAACTTTTCATAAAGAAAAAATTGGCATTGGCAATTGGTGCATTGTTGAGGCTATAGCTTGCTGTGTTGTTGCACTTACCTGTACTTAACCCTCCTGTTGTCCTCGAGTCAAGGAAAGAAGGAAAGATGGAAGGATGGAAGGAAGGAAGGAAAGATGGAAGGATGGAAGGAAGGGAGGAAGAAGGAAGGAAAGGAGGAAAGAAGGATGGAAGGAAGGAAGGAAGGAAGGAAAGATGGAAGGAAGGAAGGAAAGATGGAAGGAAGGAACAAAAGATGGAAGGATGGAAGGAAAGATGGAAGGATGGAAGGAAGGAAAGATGGAAGGAAGGAAGGAAGGAAGGAAAGATGGAAGGATGGAAGGAAGGAAGGAAAGATGGAAGGAAGGAAGGAAAGATGGAAGGATGGAAGGAAAGATGGAATGATGGAAGGAAGGAAGAAAAGATGGAATGATGGAAGGAAGGGAGGAAGAAGGAAGGAAAGGAGGAAGGAAGGATGGAAGGGAGGAAGAAAGAAGTAAAGGAGGGAGGAAGAAGGAAGGAAAGGAGGAAGGAAGGATGGAAGGGAGGAAGAAAGAAGTAAAGGAGGGAGGAAGAAGGAAGGAAGGAAAGATGGAAGGATGGAAGGAAGGAAGAAAGAAGTAAAGGAGGGAGGAAGAAGGAAGGAAGGAAAGATGGAAGGATGGAAGGAAGGAAGAAAAGATGGAAGGATGGAAGGATGGAAGGAAGGAAGGAAAGATGGAAGGATGGAAGGAAGGAAAGGTGGAAGGATGGAAGGAAAGATGGAAGGATGGAAGGATGGAAGGAAAGATGGAAGGATGGAAGGAAGGAAGGAAAGATGGAAGGAAGGAAGGAAAGATGGAAGGATGGAAGGAAAGATGGAATGATGGAAGGAAGGAAGAAAAGATGGAATGATGGAAGGAAGGGAGGAAGAAGGAAAGATGGAAGGATGGAAGGAAAGATGGAAGGATGGAAGGAAAGATGGAAGGATGGAAGGAAGGAAGGAAAGATGGAAGGAAGGAAGGAAAGATGGAAGGATGGAAGGAAAGATGGAAGGATGGAAGGAAAGATGGAAGGATGGAAGGAAGGAAGGAAAGATGGAAGGAAGGAAGGAAAGATGGAAGGATGGAAGGAAGGAAGGAAAGATGGAAGGAAAGATGGAAGGATGGAAGGAAAGATGGAAGGATGGAAGGAAGGAAGGAAAGATGGAAGGAAGGAAGGAAAGATGGAAGGATGGAAGGAAAGATGGAAGGATTGAAGGAAGGAAGGAAAGATGGAAGGAAGGAAGGAAAGATGGAAGGATGGAAGGAAAGATGGAATGATGGAAGGAAGGAAGAAAAGATGGAATGATGGAAGGAAGGGAGGAAGAAGGAAGGAAAGGAGGAAGTAAGGATGGAAGGGAGGAAGAAAGAAGTAAAGGAGGGAGGAAGAAGGAAGGAAGGAAATATGGAAGGATGGAAGGAAGGAAGGAAAGATGGAAGGATGGAAGGAAAGATGGAAGGATGGAAGGAAGGAAGGAAAGATGGAAGGAAGGAAGGAAGGGATGAAGGAAGGAAGGAGGGAGGAAGGAAGGAAAGAGAGAGAAAGAGGGAGGAAGGAAAGAAGGAAGGAAAGAAGGAACAGTCAAAACAGACCTGGGTCAATTTGACCCGGGAGGACAACAGGAGGGTTAAAGGGTGCTCCCTCTGTGATACATTTTTATATCACATGGTAGGCCTACATGTAATTTGGGTCATCACTGCCATATTAGGTCAAGAAACAATTGGATGAGAGGCAAGGAGTACTTATTATACTGCTTCTAACAGCAACATGAAATTAAAGGGGAATGTAGGTAATGTTCATGGGCTGCAGACACCACACAAACTCATTTCCTTAATCAATGCATTAATAGACCACAGGACACACAGTCTAAATCAGACAGGAAATGATAAGCTAGTGGTTATGGCTAGGTCTAGACACTTATCTATAACTGCTGCAAGGCTGGTCCAAAGATTGAGAGCTGTGAGAAAAATCTTTGATTCAAATTAATCTTTCTTAATGATTCTTGTACAAGCAGCAGTCTTGTAATTGGAGGTATTGTATCATAGCAGTAAACAGTATGTTGCAATGAACTCTATGAAAAACAGTGAAATCTAGGAGGATGTGCAGCTATGTTATGCAGACTTACAGTATAGGTGTTAAAGGCAAATCAGAAAGGAGGAAGTATAAATATGGTGAAAAAACAGATTAGTATACAGTCACTGGCCACTTCATTAAGTAAACCTGTGCAATCTAATTCAATCCAATACAACAACTCTTCCATAAATTCTACTTTTTTGAAGTTTACACATTTTCAGTTGTTGTTTACATTGTCAAAAAGTGATAATTCTACTTTATGTTTATTACATTACATTATTACATTTTTGTAAACGATGATCTTTTATTTATATAAGATATTTCAAGATGAATCATGGTCGCACCACATGACTTTTTTTTTAAGGCCAGTGCCAATTAATCTTGAAAAACCCTCAACTAAAATCACTTTCAAATGTATAATATGAACTTTCAGGTACACAACTTTCTGAATGTTTGAACTACTGCATTAGATATGCTTGTTTTTATTATTCTAAAATTGAGTTGTTAAAAAATCCTTATACGTTATTGACCCATATATTACCACAAAGGTCCATAATACCTAATCGATGTACTGTGTGTAGCAGCAAAGAGTGGAAGACAATCGAGGAATCAAGGAAACGATGAAGGAAAGCGAACGAGGAGGCAGCGCGAGGAGGCAGCGCGAGGAGGCAGCGCGAGGAGGCAGCGCGAGGAGGCAGCGCGAGGAGGCAGCGCGAGGAGGCAGCGCGAGGAGGCAGCGCGAGGAGGCAGCGCGAGGAGGCAGCGCGAGGAGGCAGCGCGAGGAGTGTTGGGATGGGACACGGCTTTGTTCAACAGTAGGGAGGGCAGACGGGCTCTAGTAGTCGCCTTTGCCTGCTATCGTTCACCACTATCTGGCGGACTGTCCTGTCTTATCTTAGTCTAACTGTGTTGAAACGTGTTTTTCTTTTTGTAATTACTCGTCTTTTCTGGACTCTTGAGGATTTTTTTTATAAGGGATGTCAAAGCGAGTGCGAAGCAGAGAGGTCTGCGCTGATTGCAGTGCTCCGGGTATGATGTCAAACAAGCTAGCTTTTTAGCCGTTAGCTAACCAGCTAGCCCTAACTGCCACCTAGTTAACCTTACATTAAATACCTCAAATGATAAATTATTGGCTGGATGGCTAATGCTAATGGTTGTACATTTTCTCCTTGTCGATGTATTTGTCTTTTTTTTATTCGTGTGGTGATATTAGGTTGTCTGGCACCCCCAAAACTCTTGGTTTGAAATGTCTTTTAATTAGTGACAGTTTTTAAGCAGCGAATCTAACATTTGGGCTTCTGAGAAACATTTATTGATAATAAGTTATGCTGTAGAAAACTACAGAGCCAATGCCAGGTTGAATGTGTGATTAAGATTTCGGATTTGTCGAAGAAATTAGGAAGCAACTAGCCACAAGTGTTGCTGTCATTTACGGATATCTTCTTTTGGGCAAGAAGTGATAACCACAACTGCTTTTTAGTTTTAGTCATACATCTGCTGTTAGGCTTATAGGTCAACTAATGCTACATGTTTTTATTACAGAGCCTCGCTGGGCCTCTGTTAACAGAGGTGTGCTGATCTGCGATGAGTGCTGTAGCATCCATCGAGGTCTAGGACGACACAGCTCCCAAGTCCGACATCTGACTCATTCACCATGGCCACCCTCCCAGTTACAGGTGAGGGGGGGCAGGGGGGCAGGGGGGCAGGGACACAACCCCCAAACACACCACACACACCCAGATGCAAAGGGGGGAGAATGTGTTTATCATAAGTGAAGTTGCACAATCAGAAAGTTAAAGGGATGACATTTTTATAGAAGGTAAATTGTTGTTTTTTTTCTTCTGTGCTTACTGGTTTTTAGATGGTTCAGACACTTTATGGCAATGGAGCCAATTCCATATGGGAGCACAGCCTTTTGGACCCTTCCTCTTCAGTGAGTGGGAAACGCAAGGCCAACCCACAGGACAGAGTTCAGTAAGTGTGTGTGTGTGTGTGTGTGTGTGTGTCTGTTTTACGGGTCAATAACGTATAAGGATTTTCAACAACTCAATTTTAGAATAATAAAAACAAGCATATCTAATGCAGTAGTTCAAACATCAGAATGTTGTGTACCTGAAAATTTTAGTGGGGGTTTTTCAAGATTAATTGGCACTGGCCTTAAAAAAAATAAAAAAATAAACCTAAAAATATAGTGCAATATACAATTTAAAGTGAATTCAAAGTGAATTGAGTCCAGTCTGTGGCTGTGAGGGTCCTTTTCTTGGCCCTGGGGACAAAATGAAAGCAAGGCAACTCTGAAACTGACTGACTTAAATTTGACATTCTGTGCTTTCTATCCACAGAATAATAAGATGAGAGTTTATTGACTTCTGTTGTATGTTGCTAAACGTGTCAACAACAAGATCCTTGTCCACAATTCAGGTCTGGTACATTTCTCATTAGTGGAGCTGTTACATCGGAAAAATATAGAAACGTATTAAATATGTGGGTCAATGACGTATAAGGATTTTCAACAACTCAATTTTAGAATAATAAAAACAAGCATATCTAATGCAGTAGTTCAAACATTCAATATGTTGTGTACCTGAAAATTCATATTATAAATTTGAAATTAAGTGATTTTAGTGGGTTTTTCAAGATTAATTGGCACTGGCCTTAAAAAAAGTCATGTGGTGCGACCATGATTCATCTTGAAATATCTTATATAAATAAAAGATCATCATTTACAAAAAATAAATAAAAAAAAAGCAAATACTTTGTTTTCAAACACTTTATATTACTGAAAAAAAAGAAAAAAAAGATGTGAAGCGTGTTAAGTAAATTAATTTATTTCAAGATGAATCATGGTCGCACCACATGACTGTTTTTAAGGCCAGTGCCAATTAATCTTGAAAAAAACACTAAAATCACTTAATTTCAAATTTATAATATGGATCTTCAGGTACACAACATTCTGAATGTTTGAACTACTGCATTAGATATGCTTGTTTTTATTATTCTATATAATTGAGTTGTTGTAAATCCTTATACATCATTGACCCTTACATCTGACTCTTACCTGAAGAATTTTGATTTGTGTCAGTGCTAATCTTTGCATGCTTGTTTGGACTTTGGTAAGAACGCTCTATTGGCAACATTGATTTTCATAGTTGCGGTCAGTGAACAGGTATATGTGGTCCTGTGTACCGTGAACATGATTCATGACCAGTCAGTCACAAGTAACTTCGAGGACTGAAGTGATTTGATCAGTTGGTATGCATATGAAGAAATACACAACAAAACAAAATTCAGTTAAATGAATGCAGTGTATCCTGATCATGTCAGTCATATGGCACCGATCGGACAATATAACAAACAGCATCTGAAATGTATCCTTTTTTATCTTCTATCATTAGTTAATATAAACCTAATTAGTAGTAATTAATGGGTGAACTACATTGAATTATGGCCAATACCAGATGTACATGGACAGAGATAATGACAAAAGCAGGGGGGAGATTAGAACAAATAAAAAAAAAAAAATCTGTGGGGCAGAGAGATGTGATGTGATGAGATGTAGTCACCCACATTCGCTGCCAGGTATAAACACTGTGTCGGTCTGGTGTCTGGCTGGTGGAGTAAAGATAAACAGTCAGGCACATATAAACATAGCCGTGCTGAGTTCGACCCTCACACTCAGAGCAACAGGACAACACCAGACAACAGACAGAGAGAGAGAGAGAGCAATGCGTTAAAAACAGGATCCTCACAAGTTTCACAGAATACCAAGAACATTTAGAGTAACTCAGGATTTTAGTATATGGGTCAATGACGTATAAGGATTTACAACAACTCAATTTTAGAATAATAAAAACAAGCATATCTAATGCAGTAGTTCAAACATTCAGAATGTTGTGTACCTGAAAATTCATATTATAAATTTGAAATTAAGTGATTTTAGTGGGTTTTTAAAGATTAATTGGCACTGGCCTTAAAAAAAGTCATGTGGTGCGACCATGATTCATCTTGAAATAAATTAATTTACTTAACACGCTTCACATCTTTTTTTTTTTTCTTTTTTTTTTTTTTTACAAGTTTTCAGTAATATAAAGTGTTTGGAAACAAAGTATTTGCATTTTTTTTTTGTTTTGTAAATGATGATCTTATATTTATATAAGATATTTCAAGATGAATCATGGTCGCACCACATGACTTTTTTTAAGGCCAGTGCCAATTAATCTTGAAAAACCCACTAAAATCACTTTCAATTTATAATATGAATTTTCAGGTACACAACATTCTGCATACTGCATTAGATATGCTTGTTTTTATTATTCTAAAATTGAGTTGTTGAAAATCTTTAGTTCCATGTGTCAAATACATTCAAATTTGCAGATATTATGTCTCATTTCAGTATTGGACACATGGATGTCCCTAGTTGGGTAATAATTTTGTAGAGTGATTACTTGAACATGGCATTGGTGTCTGGATATTCCTGTCAAAACAAGATGAAAAGCATTTAGCTAACATGAATTCTTCACTGTCCAGTATTTCAGCACTTCCTGGTTTCAGTTATGAGCATGTTTTTTTGTTTCCAGTCCCAACAAGACAGACTTCATCAAGGCCAAATACCAGATGCTGGCGTATGTCCATCGGATGCCTTGTCGGGAGGATGATAGTGTAACCGCAAAAGACCTCAGCAAGGTAAGAAGACATTGTTCTATTTTTGTTTTTTGTTGTTGTTAATTCCTCTTTATTTGCCAACTTTTGTACGATGTAGTGCAATATTTGTTAGGAGGCTATGAATCCAAAGGCAGTGTGATGAAATAAAACCAGATGTTTATCTTTTATACAACACAGTTTGCTCCCACTGGCTGTTTGGTTTTTATAACAATATTAAAAATAATAATAATAATAACTTCATTTGTATACCATCTGTCACATAAGAAATGCAGCTCAAAGTGCTTCATGTGAAAAGGACCTAAAAAGAACATTTTTGTAATATAAGATGGAAAATAAACCCACTTGATGACTTAAATAGAAATCAAATGAATAAAGTGAGAGTGCAATACATTCAGTGGTGGTAATTTAAGAACTATTATCCTAAAAGTATTTCGCTGTAATATCGGACCATTTCATGTAAAATTCAGAAATGGCTTGGCCTGTTTATAAATGCATTATTCACCGCTGCTGCTGTCGCATTCAGCCCCTCACATTTTCTCATACTAGTCACGCTAGGACTAGACTATGAAATAGAATAGCCTCTCTGACCTCAGGCTGCCTCTATTTTCACACTCTTCTTGGATTTGTGCTCTGAATTGTATATTATTCCTTAGAAATAGCTGAACCACAAGCCTGAATTGTGATTTAAAGGGGGAAAACTGTGTGTAGGTGAATGCAAGGAAGGTATAAAAATCAATTTTTTGTCTTTAATACACCCTTAAATGTATATTTTTGTGTCTGTGCACCTTTTAAAAACATATTTCATTGGTGTATCCATTCATTGCAATGATGTAATCATGTCACAAAGAACAAAACACAGCAGATCTTAACACAGCAGAGCCATGAAGTTTTCCCCTCATGGTTATGCACATAACAATTAAATTAAAACTACTTGTGATTCTCCATACAGCAACTGCATTCCAGTGTTCGGACAGGGAACATGGAGACCTGCCTAAGACTCTTATCTTTGGGAGCGCAGGCCAACTTCTTCCATCCAGTAAGTGGAATAAGCCAACAAACTAATTATGTTTGGTTGTAAGTTGACTAATAATGCTAATACTTAATTAATGTGTTTGTCTTTTTTGGGGCCACAGGAGAAAGGAAACACTCCACTGCACATAGCAGCAAAAGCGGGGCAAATGTTACAGGCAGAACTGTTGGCAGTTTATGGAGCTGATCCCGGAGCTCTGGACTCCAGTGGGAAAACCCCCATTGATTATGCAAGGTAAAACAGGACTTATGTTTTTAATGTAATGCTTGTTAATCTGTTTATTTGCACTACTGAGGTTTTTGATTGGATACTCTGTACCAACACCACATAATGTTAATTAACACCTTTTATTATCTTAGAGATGCCACAATGTGGAACTAATTGTTTTGAAGCATTGAAGTGCATTGAAAGTCATATTTAGGCAAGTTCAGTGGCCAGCTAGCGATGTGGCACCTATGACCACCATATAGTGTGGTTTCACGCCATGTCAGAAATAGACACACAGCAGATCTCACTGTTGGCTGTGCTACAGGAAATGATATACATCCTTTAGAGATTCAAGCCTGTAAATAGAAACGTACAGATGTGTGAGTGCAATATGCATGCTATGTATGTATTGATGGAAAAACGTTGCATATTTTAAGTGACAGGAAGTTCAACAACTACATAAAGGTTTGATAGAAATATCCCTGTTACAAAACCAGAAAAAAAAACCCAGCTGAAATGGCTGAAATATTTTCCTTGCCTTGCACTACAATGAACACTGGACACAGACCCCAGTGGCATTATCTCAGTGTCTGACTAATTCAATAAGAGTGTGACTAACTGAGGCAGGAAGGGAAGGAAAAACTCTGTAGCACAGTGAGCTAGTTGACTCAGCTTGACTAGTTTAGTTTAGCAAAAGTTTGAACAAAGACCTAGAAATAAAAGATAAAAAATAATATAAAAGGCAATGTACTGTAGCTGACTATGATTTGTCAGACTAGTAGTATTTTCTGGTGTTTCAGGCATTACAGAGGCTTGGTGGTGTCAGAGGTTTTTGCTTTTTCACCATAGTCCACTAACACCAACAGACTTTTTTTTTGTGAACTTTATGGAGCGTTTAACTAATTTAACCTGACACATTTTTAACCTTAGTGCAGTGCTGTATATCTGAAAAACAATCTATTCCTAATATGTGCAGACAAGCTGGGCATCAGGAGCTGGCAGAGCGGCTGGTGGAGATCCAGTATGAACTCACTGACCGGTTAACATTTTACCTTTGTGGTAGGAGACCAGGTAAGTTGCATCATCAGTAACATCAAGCATAGCTATTTCCTGGATTTAAGAAAAAAGAAAAAAAAAAGTTAATTGCTCTCTGTTATGTCCTTGTTGTGTTGCAGATCACAGAAATGGGCAACACTTCATCATTCCACAGATGGCAGACAGGTAATAGCTATGCACCACATCACAGCAGGGTTTTTTTTTTTTTTTTTTTTTTTTTTTATTCCTCTAATGGCGCTTTTCCACCACACAGTTCCAGCACGACTCGACTCGGTTCTTTTTGCGTTTCCACTAGGGAAAGTACCTGGTACCTGGTGCTTTTTTAGTACCTGCTCTGGTGAGGTTCCAAGCGATCCAAGCCGGTACTAAAATGTGACGTCGACACACTGCTGGCCGCTGATTGGTAGTTGTCGCTGGAAGAGTCATGAGCCGTCCCACACAAGTATCAAACCCGGCATTTTTAAATACCGGCAGCAGCGTTATAGTCATACGGCTCAATTTTCTTGCTTTGTGTGAGACAGAAAGCCTCATACAGCAGCAACTACACCACTGCCTCAATGTCCTCCATTGTTTATGTGTTTTGTGTCGCGTATAAAACGAAGTCACGGCAGTTTCGCGGAGCCGTGCTATGACGACCCCGTTAGGTACTTTTTTGTAATGGAAAAGGTCTGTTCTGGAACCGTACCGAGGCGAGGCCAGCCCAGTCTTGCTGGAACTGTGTAGTGGAAAAGTGCCATTAGTTACAGAAATTGAAATGTTGTATTACACAGTGATATTATCAGTTCCAGCAGGCTACTGGCTACTAATCAATGCTATATGGGTTACTTTGAAGGCTGTATGAGGGCAGTTAAATAGATATTCACAAAAAAAAATCACACTGCAAATTACTTCTTCCTCAATCTTTTTTTCTTATGCTGCGTTCTTTTGATGGATAAGAAATAAGTAAGTATATTTGTACTTTGCTATCGTATGTGGGCCTGTTTGTGTGGAATTCTGTTAGCAGGAAAATAAATAATTTAAATCTTTCGCCCCAAAGCAGTCTGGATTTGTCAGAGTTTGCAAAAGCTGCAAAGAAGAAGCTCCAGTCTGTAAGTCATATACGTTTTTTTTCCCCCAGTAAGATCCAAAATAGAGTCTCTCATACAACTTCCTATTCAGCTGTTCTACAGACGAACCACAACAGATCTGCTTTGTTTTGTTTTAGCTAAGTAACCATCAGTTTGAAGAACTCGCCATGGATGTTTATGATGAAGTTGACAGAAGAGAAACAGATGCAGGTAAGATTCCAGGAATGGTAACAAAAACACACAGTACTTCATTTTATATTCACATTTGTCGTGTCTTGAAAGATGTGTGACAAACTACCAGTGATGTGTATTATTATCCTGTAAGTATGTTGTGTTGCTTCTTTTTTTCCCCCCTAGTGTGGTTGGCCACTCAAAACCACAGTACACTTGTAACAGACACCACAGTTGTGCCTTTTCTTCCTGTCAATCCTGAGTACTCATCTACCAGAAACCAGGCAAGTGCTTGCACCAGTTTGAACTTTAACTTCCACATACTGCTTACTGTATTTAACAGTACTGACATGCTGTTGTCACATTTGTTTCCTCAGGGTCGTCAAAAATTGGCAAGATTTAGCGCTCATGAATTTGCCACCTTGGTCATCGATATTCTAACTGATGCTAAACGTCGGCAGTGGGGTAACTCTTGTGATAGTCCCAAAGGTACAATATGTTTCAGCTTTCAGTTTGTAGTTTTGAACTTCTTTTGCTGGCTAATTGACTTTTGGGTTTCAATTTGGGTTTTTATTAATGTTTCTATTGCAATAAATGTCCTGTTAGACTGAACGCAAAAAACAGGAGAAAAACAGAGAATAAACAGTGAGGAAAATCAGAATTGGTTGATGTAAATAAAATGCAGAAAGTCAGCATTGAGTTTTGCATTCAAATGTGCACCATGTGGGCTCAGCTATCGAAGGCCACAATTAGAATCTAGGCCATGTGTGCTGATGTTTGTGCAGGAAAGTGCCAAACACAGATTATTATTTACGGCCTTAATAATGAGAACTTCTGCATTCTGTAAGTTATAGCAAACCACATTACAGCCTGTTTACTTCCTTGTGCATACTTAAGGAAGACTGTTAGGGGCGACTTCTGCATGTGAACATAAAATGTGGTCCTTAGCTATTTGATTTAGACTGCTGCCTCTAGCCAGCGGGGCTTGTTTGATCCCTAATCCTTTGATCTGATGGTCTGCCTTCAGAGAATGTGGAGCTGATCCTTCAGGGAATAGACAGTTGCCGTAACAGCGAGAGCCAGGACAATGACCAGCCAGATTACGACAGTGTGGCATCAGACGAAGATCCAGTACACGAGGCAACCTGTGGGGACAGCTGCAATGATGGGAGGACTAAGGTGAATGTTTTGAGTTTTTTTTGGAATCTGCTAATATTCTGACCCCGATACTTAAAGTTTTTAAACTGATCAACTGATTCTTGTCTTATGTCACCTGTTCTGCTGCAGAGCTCCGAGTCGTCCGACCTCTCTGACGGACCAATAACGGTGCAAGAATTTATGGAGGTGAAGACCGCCCTCACTGCATCAGAAGCCAAAATACAGCAGCTTCTTAAAGTCAACTGTCACCTCAGTGACGAGCTGCGAATGATGCAGAGCAAGGTCAGTTAATTCACATCATCCATAAGCAAAGAGTTTGTTTGTTTGTTTGTTTTTTGCAGGAATGCATTAACACTCAGCATCTGTGCTCTGTGTTGTGCATCATACTCATAATTACATTTCTGTCACATTAATTAGATGGTAGCACATATTAATATTTCAAGATCTATAATAAGGAGCCCTTTGTAATGAATTAATGGTATTTACATCCTCTCAGATACTTATTGCTCTTGTTATTGCTCAAGCATTACAAACAATACGCCTGGTTGTGACATTAATACAAAGGCCAGTTATTGATAACACTCCTCTTTTTACTTCCCCCATGAGTGCTACGTACGAGATGAGTGAAATGCATTTAACAGTGTTAGAAACTAAATTGCAGTCAGGGTTAAAAAGTCATCGTTCTCCATGTCACCAGAAACATGTAATTTGATTTCACCCTTGGACATTAATTATTTATGCCAAATTCATGCCAGTTTGAATGTGTCAGGCATGGCCTCTAACCCTAACCCTATTTAAAATGAAACAGTTAATGCATTTGTAGTTGCAGGGAAGACCATATTTTGATATATAAATTAGAAAAAAAGTACCATAGGAGATTATAATTCAAAACCTGTTACAATTTCAACTGCAAAATACTTCTCTACTAGAGAAAAGGGCTGCTATGTTTCTGGATGGGGTAAAATTCCTGTGCTAATAATCAACAGTCACCAGACTTCCTCTGCTATGCCATTCAGTGAAACAGCAAAACGAGATTGGATGTTATATTTCTTTGTGCCAAAACAGAACAAGGATTCATACAAAGGTCCAATTCAGATGTCAGAAGTATTACTCCTCTCATGATAACCACCGAGGACATTAGACTCGATCATCATTAATCTACAGGACCATTAAACAGCGACCAGTCACCAACCCCCTTACTCTGTGCTCGCAGACATGTCATCGAATTGGGTCCATGACACTTCCAGACTCCTCATATAAAAGTACTGCCAATAGATTTTTTTAAAATTCCAGACATACTTTCTCATCAATCAATTCTTTATTTCTTAGTAGTTCAAAAAAGTAGATTTTCCTACTTTTCCCCAGTGGTATTTAGAAAATGCACATAGTTTTACTTGCTGAGGTTTTGAGGAAATCCTCCTCTGTTATTAAGATTTCTACCACAACTGAATAGCAGTGTCTGTCCCTAGAAACAATATCCTAGTTATTCAGCACAATACATGTACCTTGGGGTCCCAAATAACTGGGGGTTGACCGGATTTTATGAAATGTGGTACTTTGGTGACAGTACAAAGCATTTGTGCCATAATATCGAATGAATTAAATTCTGTCCTCAGTTGCTCCTGCTCGACACAGCACATGCTTATATTGCAAGATGTTTCATCTTTGCAATAGATCAAATTTTCATCCTTAGAAAATATGAGAAGATTAAGCTAACTATGCAGCCATTTTGGAAGATTGCAGCATATCATTTGGTTTTTGTTCTCCACAGCCCAGTTTCTTTCTTTCTTTCTTTCTTTCTTTCTTCTGCCGGCAGAGAGATAGTGTTACACAATGTACTGCCTCCTCCTGCTGGTTTATTTACTCGTCAACCATTCCGCTTTTTCCCTGACAAAGTAACCTTCGTCTACCCGCAGCCCGTATTTTCATGTCATTTCTAAGACACAAACCAGCTCCAAAACATTTTACTAACATGTAAGTTTATCCAACAAGCCTTTTAACACCTCTTAGTCCAGAATCCACGTGTTATTTTCACAGTCTAGACAAACTGAGACAAAGAACCAAACTGTAGGCAACAATACTTTTGTGTTAGCCTGGTAGTACTGACCTCTCCATGACCTCGATGCCTCTACTCTTGGCGCTCTTTATAGGTTTTATAGCTTGTTTGTTGACTTTATATGACATATGACACAATGGTATATACATAATACATAATAGTAGGGACTCTAAGTCTAGACAGAAAGCTATACAAGTGAAGTTTCTCATTGCTCTTTTCAGTTTCTAAGTGCAGGTTTTGTAAATAAGGGCACCGGCTTATGCAGCACTTTCTCAAGGGGTCATACACAAAGTGTCAGCATTTTATCTGCCAAAGAAACAAAATATTTATTGTGAGATCAACGTAGAGGAGAAACCAAAAACAACACCAAGGTGAAGAGGAACTCACAGGAGGGTTTAGCGGTATACTACTCTATTATTGATGTCTGGCCAGGCTTTTGTAAGAAGATCATCCCCCAGCCAGAGCTTGAATTGAAAGATGTTTTGTTGTCCTCAGCTTAACTGCCTGCAAACTGAAAACACATCCCTGCGATGGCAACCTCCCAGCGGGCAACAACACCTCCAGGGGCCCTTTGGTCGACACCTACCCCGAGGAGGTCGAGCCATGTCCATGTACGAGACGGGTTCTTCTCCGAGGCAGTGCCCCCACCGAGGCGAGACGGCTCGGCAAGAGGACGGAGTCATTTTACAACCGTTCCCGACTAATGTAAGCACAGAAGCACCAGTGTTCCTGCTCAGTTGTCCTCACAAGACAAAATAATGATGCCTGGCTTTGGGGCTGGTGTTGGTTTTTCATTCATTGATTCATTCAGTCATTCAGTCATTCATTCATTCATTGCATCTCAATAGAGTATGCTCAACTTGATTTGACCCCTTTCTAGATTGGGAGGGGTCCTTTGGGGACGGCTGCTTCCTCCCTCCCTACCTTCCCCTCTTCCCTGTCCTGGTCGTGGGATGAGAGATCTCGAAGGGTTAAGTACTGAAGTTCCCCTCGGTTCAGAGGCAGCCACAGGGGACGGTGAAAACTGTTCCCCTGCTCGACCCCACAGTCTTCTCTCTCCTGACTTGTCTTTAAGCTGCTTTTTTTTATCAGTGTCGCCTGCCTGCCTGCATGCACCACAGTGCATCTGCTACAGTTCAGTTATCTGAACAACCCTAGCTGTTTTTCTCCACAGGGAACCTCAACCAGAGCTGCTTTGACTCAAGTAAACATCCGAAGAAATGATGAAGTGCTGCAGTTTGAATGATCAGAATTCAGGGTCCGATATCCAAAGATAAATAGATAAAATGGCTCATCACAATGTGCTTATTGGTCTTGGCTACTGTTAAGAGCACCCACAGTTTACATCAGGATTTCTTTGCATCTACTAATACGCACTGCGTTACACCATGGACACAACATGGTTTTATATTTTCTTTCCCTTTCTCTTCATCTGCTTTGAAACCGAAAGTATGATACTGTGAACTTGGCTTTGTTTTCAGAAATGCATGATTCTGATTTGTTTGTGCCTACAGCTGTTCTGGTAATACGTTTGTTTTAATCATACAGTGTATACTTTATCATCTGATTGATGGTAATCCACTCATGTCCCTATAGGGCTGCAGTCTGGAAGGACAGAGCACTATGCTGGAGATCGACTACGACACGACGCCCAACCACTCTGAGCTGGAGGAGTCTGGGTAAGATCTATTTGTATTAACTCTGTACCCTGCTGTGAAATTCACTGTAAACACATTTTTAAAACCAAGACTGTTTTCTCTTTGAAGAAACATTTACACATTTCCATCACTAATATATATAACAAAAATAATCCACAGTTCCTTCAGTAAAACCAACAGATTGGTGCTTTGAATTAATAAATTAAAAAAACATTTTTGTTATAGACCAACTGAGCAGTGCAGGGGGGGGGGGGTTAACATATTGCTGCAGAAGGACTTTGCACCTGTCTGACACAAGCAAGAACCAGTAGCCTCTGGTTCTTTTTCCATTTCTGCACATGTAGTGGTGAATATAGTCACTGCAATTGTGTATTTGTTCAGCAGCTATAAAATAGATTGACCCAGTTTTCTATTTTTTCCAACAAGAAAAGACTAACAATAGCAGGTAGTTGGTAGTTAAGGGGAGTACTATTGTATTTTTTGGGGTATTTTTTTCATAAAGATGTGGTTTAATTCAGTCAGTGCACTGCAAACCAGAATAAATCCCAGTTTTAAAATATGACCACACTTCTAATGGACTGATAAAGTCTGTGTACTGAGTTTCAGTACGTATTGCCGTAATCAGTGATAATCTTTTTTTTCCCCCTAATTTTTTAGCAGCCCCCTTACAGCCTCTGAAACCGTGGAGCTTGAAGAGGAGGGTGAGGAAGACTCCACCCTGCCATGCACAGAGGATGTCATCTGTAAGACGGAGCAGATCACTAAGAACATACAGGAGCTTCTGAGAGCTGCTCAGGAGACCAAACACGAAAGGTAGTTTATGATCAGTGTATAATTTCATGTTTAAGGTTATAATAAAAATATATTAATAAAAGTCATTTCTGTAAATCACAATTTACACCATCAGTCCTCAGGCAGTTTAATCTCAAATCTAAGAATCTATGTTCTCTGTCTGACCTTTTGAAGAGGGGGAAAAAGTGCTTTATCTTCTGTCTCGGCTACTTCTAGGTCAGTGGTTTCTAATAGTCATCCTCAGGGCCCAGGACACTGCTGGCTTTCTTTCATTCTAGCCAGCTAACCAGTGACTGATTTACACCGGTGTAGCAAGGCCAATGTAGCTAATAACCACATAATATAGAAACCAGCAGTACTGTGGTCCCAAAAAACAGGATTAAGAGGTCTTTGTAGACTGGCCTCTATCCTGGTGTCCTAGCGACTGTATGTCTGCTGGGGGTAGGCCCTGTTTCTAATGCAGCTGACAGGAAACACTGCCAGATCACATATTCCCTCATGATCGGCCAAATCCTTAGTGATATCCAAATTTAGTTAATTTGCCATTTGACTTCTTTAATTTAGTAAAATATACTGTAGCTGACATTTTGCTTCATGTTGTCTCCTGGCTTTACTGAGTTCTGGTGGTTAGAAAATGAGTCCTGACCAAACCACACAGCCCTCCCCCCATCTAACAGTGCTCCTCAATGGGCATAAATACTAAAGTATTAATATGAAACTTTGAACAGCACCTTTTAATCTCTATATCTCTAATCTAATGCAGGCTTTCACAGCTTGATAATTGGCTTTTACTGTGAGGATATTGGTCTCTTTGGCCAAATAAAATTGCTCTCAGTTTGAGTGTAAGTCAAGATGTTGAAGGTTGCACTAACACCATGCATACAGTATGGTTAGTTACACCATCAAATACAGTAGATATGCAGTGGGTCAAACATTGAAAATGCACTTTTCTATTTGGTGACTTTAGAAATGTATTGATTTTATTTATCAATATTCTTTAGGACAAGATAGGACAAGTAAATTCCCTCAGGCTGCTCTTTTTTTTAAATGTTCATGTCGAGGAATGTTTACGGTTGTATTGTTTTGTATTGAGGTTTTTAAACATGGCACCGGACTGGTTGAACAACCACTCAGCCTTTTGTCCGTTTCCCACAGCTTTCTGCCCTGTTCAGAAAAGATCTGCATGGCTGTGTCGGAGATGGCTGCCCTGTTTCCCAAGGTAAGATGACTCCCACCAACAGCTTGGCGTCCCACCCCCTGAGTAATTAAAGGATTAGTTGTATGTTTGGTAAACAGCTAAAAGGAATCTAGCGTGACATGTTTAGATAGGTAGCTTCCTTTTCAGTTTTTTTGTTTACCTTTTTTTTTGGATTACTTAGTTTCATGTTTACCCACACACACACACACACACACACACACACACACACACACACACACACACACACACACACACACACACACACACACACACACACACACACAGTGCCCATGAGCCTGTTGACCACAATTAGACACTATTTGTGGACGTTGACGTGTCAGTCCCTTATCAAGAGTCCGTCTTCCCTCCTTTCTCTCACAGAGGCCGTCCTCGGAGGACCGTGCGAGGGTCTCTGTCTCTGCTCACTTCAAGCGCCAGCCGGCTGCACGGGGAGTGCTCGAAGGGCCGCAGACCCACAACCCCTGCCCGTCAGACATCCAGCTGGTCACTCAGCAGGTCATCCAGTGCGCCTATGACATTGCCAAAGCTGCCAAGCAACTTGTCACTGTGACAACCAAAGAAAACAACAACTAAACCCCCCCCCCCCCCCCCCCCCCCAAAAAAAAAAAAAAAAAACACTTCTGATACACCTAAAAATACAACTTGAAACAACCTTAAATGATGTTGCTAATTTCAACTTAATCAGTGTTACCACCAGTTTTTTTTGTTTTCCCTATATTATACATAGAAACATTCACTTACATTCCTTGAGATGGGAAAATCTTACAATGCAAAATTACTGATCAATCAAAAGCTTTATTTATTTTTTTGTTTTTTGTATCATGGTAATACGGAGTAAAGCTGTTATCATTCTTTACCTCACAAGGAGTTAACAGTTTCATCCACACAATTTCCAAAAGTGCAATGTTGTGTGTGTGTGTGTATATAAAACAAGTAGAACAACGAGCAGTTGAGCCTTCTACATTGTACTTTTTATACCATAATATTTTAGTGGACACCAGAGGCCATCAGTTGTTCTTCCTTGAGGTCTGTGTGTCTGGCATGAATGAGCTGCCAAAGAGGACCAAAAGTCTGCAAGACACCTGACATCAAGGATCAGAATAGATGAACGACACCAGGTTAATCTTCCTTTAGCCATTTTAAATGTTTTTTTTGTTTTTTTTAAAAGATGCAACAACAGTATTTAACCTTGAATCATTGTGACAACACTTGCTCGGAGTTCAAATGTTCGTTTAGTAAGCCTACTGTGATTATGAAAACAGCGCATCAGTGCATCGAGCACCGTGTTAAGGCCAGCGACAGTGTGCTAACTTTTATTCCATCCAGCAGCTCCAGCAGGTGATCTCACTGTTCAGTCCCTCCATGCTGGTTGAAGACGTGTTTATAAGTAAAAGTATCAGTCATTTTTTTGGAGTTATAATGTTACAGCCATACTTCTGATGTCTTATATGTGTGTGTGTATGTATGCGTGTGTATGTGTGTGTGTGTGTGTGTGTGTGCGAGAGAGTGCAGTTGTCCTCTACGACCCATGTGAAATCCATTTTGAATCAATTTTAATAGCATTATGCAAATATATAAAAATGTATGTATCAATGTAATTCTTTATCTAAATAATCCAAATGCTATTCTATTTATAGACTGTATGTCATACCTCTAAGAAAATATCAATGTTTATTTTCATAAGCTTTTGTTTTAACATGTTGCTCCTTGTTCTGAGGTTTGGGACGTCTCAGCTGGCAGTTATTTGTAGGCGACTTGTGATTTTTTTTTTTTGTTCATTAAGTGTGGTGCTGTAACTCCAGTGTGTCAAGATGCTGCCTGTACCGCCTATGGTTTACAATCAATGATGAAGTATAAATGTGCCCCTCAGAGTTAAGAGTACCTGTTGTAGAACTTGGGTCTAATGTGTAACTCATTGTTGTGAGCCAGATAGTTTCAAACAGGGGTTGGAAAGAAAAGTTGAATATCCTGCCTTAGGAGGAGAACTGTAGCCAATCCAGTATGAATATGTGACCCCCCCTCCCTTAGTCAGTTAATCCAATTCAGCCTCGTCAAATTGGTGCCTTTTCTCTAGATGTCTTAAAATGCTCTAAAATGGTCTTGAATACAGTATTAATGTCTTCTGTTCACTTTCAAATCTTCAAAAATGATCATTTGTGACTAACTCAATACATACTTGTTAGCTTTTTGGTCATACCAGACCTGTTAAGGCTGTTTTTTAGGGGGCGGGGGGGCCTGACTGCAGTGAATTGAGCAATAGTTCTTTTTATTGCTTATGAATTCAACTTTTCATTTGTAAGGTGGAAAATGTTTCATTTCCTCTTTTTAAAAAGTTAAAGGACCAGTGTGTAGGATTTAATTGCATCTAGCAAAATGCAACCAGCTCATCACCCCTCCCCTTCCTCCTCCTCCCCCCCCCCTTCCCCCCCCCTTCCAAGTGTGTAGGAGAACCTACAATGGCTGTGAAACTCATGTGAGATTTCCTCTCTAGAGCCAGAGCCAGTGTTTGGTTTGTCCTTTCTGGGCTACCGCACAAACATGGTTGGCTCTGTGGAGGAGGACCGGTCCCCTTTTGTAAATATAAAGGCCTCATTCTTAGGTTGGGTAACAAGAACACAATGATTCTCATGTTCAGGCGATTAAATACTAATTAAAACATACTTATATTTCTGCCAAGTCTGTGCCACTAAATGATGCACTACACCTTTAAATCTTGGACCAAACATCCTGATTGGACCATGAGAGCATCCATCAAACTTAATTTAGTAACCAACAATACTAAAATACTTCCAAAGTGGATATATATAGTCACAGATATAGACTAGACATATAAACTACAGTAAAAGTAACACCAGTGAGTGCATGTATTCAGTTTCTTTCCAACCCTGGTTTCAAACTTGACATTTAATTCCTTGTAACCTATAGCCTACCACTGCCTCTGTGGTTGAAATCAAATCCCTGCCTTTAGGTCTAATAAAGTATAATTCATACCTCAACTGAGCTCATTGTCGTGTGTGTTGCGTACGTGGGTCAGTGACGTATAAGGATTTGCAACAACTCAATTTTTAGAATAATAAAAACAAGCATATCTAATGCAGTAGTTCAAACATTCAGAATGTTGTGTACCTGAAAATTCATATTATAATTTGAAAGTGATTTTAGTGGTTTTTTCAAGATTAATTGGCACTGGCCTTAAAAAAAAGTCATGTGGTGCGACCATGATTCATCTTGAAATATCTTATTTAAATAAAACATCATCATTTACAAAAAAAAAAAAAAAAATGCAAATACTTTGTTTCCAAACACTTTATATTACTGAAAACTTGTAAAAAAAAAAAAAAAAAGATGTGAAGCGTGTTAAGTAAATTAATTTATTTCAAGATGAATCATGGTCGCACCACATGACTTTTTTTAAGGCCAGTGCCAATTAATCTTGAAAAACCACTAAAATCACTTTCACATTTATAATATGAATTTTCAGGTACACAACATTCTGAATGTTTGACCTACTGCATTAGATATGCTTGTTTTTATTATTCTAAAATTGAGTTGTTAAAAAATCCTTATACGTCATTGACCCACATTCAGCGTGTTTGTGCATTATTTCCCACCTGTGGGAGAGGGAGGCATTTGGTGGCTGGTAGCGCCTCCCCGCCCATCTGACAAGAAGATAGTTCCGGGTTTGGGTTTTTTTTTTTTTTTTTTTTTTTTCACTTCTGCTGCTCGCGACTGCTGCTGCTTGTGTGTTTCAGCGTTTAATACGACAGGAGGACGACATGTCTCTTTTACTGGATAACCAATTCAAAGAGCTGCCTCCTGACAACTCTATAGACACGAAGCTGTTCCTCGAGACCGTCTCTCATCTCCCGTCTTTTTTTGGTAAGTATATTTACCTCCACCTGAAGTCTAATACAGACAGAAAGAGAAAGCGCGAGACAGCGCGAGGGAGAGAGATGGTGGGTGGACTGTTGCTGCCGTCACAGTTAATTCTTGGCTTACTTGTTTCCTCATGACATACTGATACAAACTACTTGTCACTTGTGTCTTTCACCCACGAGTTGTTCCTGCTTATATTTCACATACAAGTGGAGCTGCTGTGTCATGGTGTGGTGGGGGGGGGTGGGGGGGTCTGAATCAGCTGCGGCCGTTTTTCCTATAGAGAAACTCTTTGTTTACACATTGAACACAGCACACATTGACCTCATTGTGACTTTACTGAGACTATGCATTCAATGCCCCCCCCCCCCCCCCCCCAACCCACCCACCCCCTCGCGCGCTATATGAAAAGGGCTGATTTGTATTCTCCCACCCCTCTGAGCCATGAGTGATGAAGTCATTAATATTTTATTGCTTTACTCTCAAATGTCTTTCTCTCTTTCAGACTGCCTGGGATCAAAAGTGTTTACAGTCATCAAATCAGACATTAATGGCAATATAATGGTAAGATACAGGGGTGTGTGTGTGTGTGTGTGTGTGCGTGTGTGTGTCTGTGTGTGTCTGTCTGTCTGTCTGTGTGTGTGTGTGTGTGTGTGTGTGTGTGTGTGTGTGTGTGTGTGTGTGTGTGTGTGTGTGTGTGTGTGTGTGTGTGTTTCTCATGTTGTGGGGACTCGCCTCCCTTATGGGGACAAAATGAAAGTCTCCGTGATGTAAATAATTCATTTTCAGGACCCCAATTTTTAAAAGAAATCAAATTAAAGTAAGTTTTTAGGGTTAGCTGAAGTTCGGGTTAGGCCTGTGGCGATTGTGTAATGACTGTAAGTAAATATAATGTTCTCTGAAGTGATAGAAATACCACTGTGTGTGTGTGTGTGCCAGGCATTCTTCATGTTCTATTTACACAATCCTGTTATGGGGACTTGCCTCCCATATGGTAAACAAAAAGCAAATCTCCCTTAATGTAAATCATTAATTTTAGGGTGCAGACTTAGTTTAAATATGAGTTAAGTTTAGGGGTTCTGGGTAAGGTTAGGATAAGTCTCCATGAAATGAATGTAAGTCAATGTAATGTGATAGAAACACATTGGGAGTGTGTTTTCATTTAAATGCATGTTGGAACATGATGGAGAGTATCCTACATACAAACTCAACCCAAATGTGTCTTTTTCTTTTTTTTCTTTTTCCAGAAAATTAAAGCAGTATATCTGAAGGATCCTGAGAGGTATGTCACCCTGCAGCACATTTTGGAGGCAGAGCGTCAAGACAATGCTGCAGAATGGCCTAAAATCGGTGCAACATTAGCTCTGATGTGGCTGAAGAGGTGAATGAGCATGCCAGTGTCATTATGTTGAACTTTCAGCTGAAAAACTGTAGCAGAAAAAAGAAAAAATAATGCTGAATCTCTCCTGCAGGGGTCTCCGTTTCATACAGATCCTGCTGCAGAGTATGGCAGACGGAGAGAGAGATGAGAACAACCCCAACCTTATTCGGGTCAATGTCACCAAAGCCTACGAACAGGCGCTGAAGAAATACCACGGCTGGCTTGTTCAAAAGATTTTCCAAGTGAGGAAACTATAGATGTGAAAGAAAAGTGCCATCTTTCGTGTTATTCTTTATCATTTATTGAATGTGTATGTAAGTGTTAACCCTCCTGTTGTCCTCGAGTCAAGGAAGGAAGGAAGGGAGGGAGGAGGGCAGGATGGAAGGGAGGAAGAAGGAAGGGAGGAAGAAGGAAGGAAAGGAGGGAAGAAGGAAGAATGCAAGGGAGGAAGGAAGGAAAGGAGGGAAGAAGGAAGGATGGAAGGGAGGAAGGAGGGAAGGAAGGAGGGAGGAAGAAAGGAAAAGATGCAGGGAGGAAGGAAGGAAAGAAGGACAGAGGAAAGAAGGAAGGGAGGAACGTAGGGGGGAGGAAAGAAAGAGAAGGAGGGAGGGAGGAAGGAACGACAGAAGGAAGGAAGAAAGGGGGATGGAAGAAGGAAAGAAGGAAGGGAGGAAAGAGAGAGGAAGTAAAGAAAGAGAGAAGGAGGTATGAAGGAAGGACAGACGGAAGGAAGGAAAGAAGGAACAGTCAAAACAGACGGGGTCAATTTGACCCGGGAGGACGACACGAAGGTTAAGCACATTTGAAGCTGTAGTTTGTGTTGTGATAATGGAAGGCATCAAATAAGATGTTTTTGTTATATCCTCTCGTGTACTTACCCTGTATTTAACTGTTTTTTCTTCTGTCTAACAATGTGGTTTTTCTTTTTGCAGACGGCGTTATATGCAGCTCCTTACAGATCGAACTTCCTCAAGGCTCTGTCGAAAGGAGAGGAAGTGAAAGATGAGGACTGTCTGTCGAATGTCAGTCAGTTCCTGGTGAATTACACAGCTACTGTAGACGCCATCTACAACATGTACACAAATCTGAATGCAGAGCTGGACTACACGGTTTGATCACCGCTGGACCGGAGGTGCAGGAGCATCCTCCACCCGGCATCCCTCTCAGGTGTTAGTCCAGTATTTTAAAGGTTTTTCTGATGAGATTTTCTTCCTTCCAGTGTGATATTTATTAATTTGATTATGCCTTACTAAATATTAATGCTGTATATTCGGTCTTAAAATGATGCAGATGGTTATTTTTTTTCATTCTTGTATATAATTTCAAGTAATTACAGGATTGTTACAGCAACAGTGCAGCTCTAACTCTTATACAGGATTATATGACTGTGTGTGGGTTGCTGCTTTATTTTTTGACACAAATAACACAAACACTGTAAACACTGTTATGTGGGTTACAGGTTACATCGAAATTGCTGTTAATGGTTCAGATTCAGATGTTCTGAGCCTCCTGAGGCCTGGACTTACCTCTGCTGTTAACCTGGGAGCAGCAGCCTCATGGGTAATTTTACATTTTAACAGCCCATTTCAGTTGTTTAGTAATTGCTGGAATCCACTTAGTGCCTTAGTGTTACTGAATAAAAAAACACAATGTTTTCAAATTAGCATTTATATATTGGCCTACAAGACAAACGCTAACACAGCCAGAGCTTTTTCCTTCTATTGAGGGTTTTACCTGTGTGGAGTTTGTGGTTTGTTCTGCATTTACTTGCTGTGGAGGGTGTGGTCGTTTGTACTGTTCCTATTGTTTCGTGATCTGTTATATAAAATATTTTTTTATTTTAGGAGACAGCACATCATGATAATGACTCATTAATTAGATTGACATTTTCTGTGTAAATACTTGCTGTTTGATTCTGGATATGATTATGATTAAAAATTCTTATCGACATCTTAGTAGTTTAATGACTCAAAATGATAAAAATCACACTCAAAGTTCATGAATTTTTTCTCCAGGTGATGATACTGACTTTCTTTTCGTCTCACTTTTAATCACATTTGTGGTGCAGCTACTGCATGAAATGGTGAAATCATGTTAAGTGATAAAAATCGAACTATACTATGTTAATTTTAGTCTCTGCCAAGTGAGTTCTTCAGTGACTCTAAAAAAACATTTTAATTCATGTATAATTCTGCAAAAGCAGGTTATGCGTTTTCAAAAGCTATTTTGGTGGACCGAAATTTAATTTGCCCCCCAGCAAAAAAAATGCGTTTGAGGGTATGGCTGAAAAAAAATGTTGATAAATCGGAGTTTAACGCTTTTGTTTTTTTCTCCAAACGTCAGCAGTAAATCGGGCAAAAATCCCCTCTCTTCTTCATGCCTACTAATCCCCCAGATCAACCATCCTCTTCCTCTGCCCAGTCTTATTTATCTGAAGTATGTCCCACAGGCTGGAGTGGCTCTGGTTCCTCTCCCAGCGGAGTCCAGCCTCAACTAATCGTCTCACAGCAAGAACAAGAGCAGCACGTCTGTATTCCTGTAGGTTTATCAGCAGAGCGGCCTGGCCTGACTCCCGACAGATAGATAGGATGGAAAAGCTCCAAGGGGAAGACAACACACAATAGGCTAAGGACATGAAATCATTCACAACAAAGCCCTCAATGACAAAGCCACTGACCTTTTAACTCTGAAATATTAGTTACCCTGCAACGAGCTCATCAATCAAATATTGCAGTTTTATTCCCAACAGTGCATCTAATGCCATTATTTATGCCATCTAGGTTATTTGTTTTGTAATAGACTACTTAACATGCGTGTGCATTATACATCTGTGGTGATTTAAACGACATTACTGCTATAGCATCCAATTTAGGAGGACAAATGAAGCAAAATAACGGGTGCAGGCAGGCATACCATATAATATTAACCATTTAGTAGCTGGGTAATAGCAAGCCCATGTCTTAATAATGCAAGCACTAATATTCATGTGGATTTATCTTCAAGAAAAAGTATTTTTCTTATACATAAATGTAATATCACGAGAGAACGAGAAAGCCTGTACATTTTCATTTACATGTGTGTATTGACGGATTCAAATCACTCCTGCCTCAAGCGTCTGCCGTCCATCTAGGCTCACATAATTCACAATGGTAACACAATTATCCCTTCCAAGTTGCATCATTTATAGAGGAAATATTTCAGCTAAAGACTGACTTCACTATCATATTATAAACCGGAGATCCTCAAGTGAAAATTTGGATGTTAATCAAATGAAATCTATGGCTGAAAAAAAACCTTCCTGGCAGTTAAACCTTCCCTTTGCATAAATCCAGGAAAATATCTCATCTTTCACACACACACACATCTCATTTATCATTCATGGATATAATATAACTGTCTTCTCAGTTGCGTGTTTGGCAGATAAATAAAAATAATATGTAATGACACAAAAACTATTTGCTTGGTCTAGAAAATTTCATTTACTTGACAATCCTTATTAAGAAGAGGCAAAAAGGGTGAGGGGGATTGGGGTCATACATTGCAAACGTAGTTATTTCAACAACATACTTCATGAAGAGCGCTCACATGTTCATATATAATAATTGCACTTTATAATTATAGAGACGGTTTTTGCCATAATAACTCAACAGGCCGATATAAATAAATAGTATTACAGAACCAGCGCAGACACACAAAGAACTACTCAGTCATACATTTCACACCGTCAGAGATAAATGATGAAAAGAAAAAAGTCAACACAACCTCCTTAAAATTATAAATGTTACCAAAAAATACAACAAAAGGGCACATCTTGCTTGGCCTGAATGCCACAGTGTTGATTCAGATATATGCAAACAGTCCTAACGCGCTGTGTTGAGCATGACTACCTTAACCCTCCTGTTGTCCTCGAGTCAAGGAAGGAAGGGAGGAAGAAGGAAGGAAAGGAGGGAGGAAGGAAGGATGGAAGGGAGGAAGAAGGAAGGAAAGGAGGAAGGAAGGAAAGGAGGGAGGGAGGAAGGAAGGATGGGAGGATGGAAGAAGGAAGGAAAGGAGGGAAGGAAAGGAGGGAGGGAGGAAGGAAGGAAAGAAGGAAAGGAGGGAGGAAGGAAGGGAGGAAAAGAAAGAAGGAAGGGAGGAAGGAAAGGAAGGAAGGACGGAGGAAAGAAGGAAGGAAAGAAGGTAGGAGGGATAAAGGAAAAGAGGAAGGGACGAAGGAAGGAAAGAAGGACAGAGGAAAGAAGGAAGGGAGTAAGGTGGGGGTAGGAAAGAAAGAGAGAAGGAAGAAGGGAGGAAAGGAGGAAGGAAGGAAGGAAGGAAAGAAGGAGGGAGGGAGGAAGGAAGAAAGGGAGGAAATAAGCAACAGTCAAAACAGACGGGGTCAATTTGACCCGGGAGGACGACACAAAGGTTAAAATCATTTAAGATGTTAAATAACACAACCTTGAGTATGACTGCACTAAAAAAAAAAAAAAAAACATTTTCACATTTGTATGCAAATTATCAAAATATTTCCCCTTTCAGTGACCAGATTTGCATCATATTGCAGAAGCTGGGTCACTGTGCATGTCTGTTAACACAAGAGCCGCTGAAAAGTGAGCAAAAACTAAAATCGAGGAGAAAGCAGCAGCCACAAAAGTTCAGGTAATAATGAAAGAATGTTCCCTCTCACAATTTTATGTAAAAATATACTACACTGTATATTCACCAAAACTGTCCCAGATTCAAGTAATTGCTTTTTAGACGGGTGCCGATTCTTATTTCAATAAAGCAAGTTTCCCCGTTTGTAAAGAGGAGTCGCCCCTCTGCCAAAATATACAGTTGAAATGTAAATGGCAAATTGTGATTAGGTATTAAATGAACAGCAGGCATATTTGATGGCTGTGTAAGATGTGAAAATAAAACAAAAAGTCCATAAGATAAACCTGTATCTTAAGTCATGATTATCATTAACCATTTCAGGCTTGTAACAGTAAGCCTTCTACAAATACAGTACATGCACAAACTAAAAAGGCATGTCTCATTCTCATAGATAGTCTAAACTGACATTGTCTATAAAAAGGTTTTTCACTTCTGTTTCCTGTTGTGTGGCGGCACCGTGTCTTATCTATAGACGGGGAGCTGGATGTGGCTTTGCTGGTGGTGCTCCAGTAGCTGAGGCATCCCCATGGCTTCGTACCCGCGGCCCAGCATGTGCTCTTTGATGCAGCGGGGGTGGATCTCACTGATGAGGCACTCCAGAGACTGCAGGCTGCTGCTCAGTACTGCAGCGTGGCACAGACTAGGATTGGGGAGCCCACATGCGTTGTAGGCCTGGGTGTGAGGAAGAGGAGGAGGGTGGAGCTGTGGCTGGTGATGCTGTGGGTGTTGGTGGTGTTGGTGGTGGTGGTGGTGGTGTTGCTGATGGCGGTTAGGGTGGAGATGGGGATGAAGATGAGAGAGGCCCAGGTCTCTAGGCCTGGCTGAACATGTACCCGTTGCCAGCACCTGAGAAGTATAACAGTCGCTATTTGGGGTGGCCACGACACTGTCCCAGAGAGGAGCAAAGTACTGTCCAACAGAGAACTCCCCTTGCATGCTGGCACAGTTCACAGAGGAGCCGCTGACTCGCTCCTGCCCCGTGCCCACACTGGGGGGATGCAGCCTATAGGAAAGCTGTGAGGAGCACGCCAAAGGGAGGCCGGTTTCAGGAGACTGGCCAACCCCGGTATCAACCGCTCTGTGGCCCGGAGCGCCACTGTACATCCTCACTGCTCCCTGCTGATAGGGCTGCGGCTGAATTTGATGTTTGTGCTGCCACACTCTGTAGTCTCCTTTCTCCAAGTACCCAGCTTTGGCTACGTCTGCGCTCTGCGTAGGCAGCACTGCCCCAGTGAATGCCAGACTGCTCTGTGGCGGCACCCCCAGAATAAAGTCAGAGTCTGAATGTGCCACAGCAGCCACAGCCTGAAGCGAGGGGCTGGCTCGCGCTTCCCCCCCAAGCTGCAGGGCCTGGCTGTGGGGAACTCTGCTCATCTCTCTCATGAGGCTTTGAACCTCTGCCAGCTGAGACTGGGGGGCCAGGCTCTGATCTCCAGAGGCCATCCCAGCGCTAGAACAAAGTGTCTCAATGGGTACATCAGGGCGCTTACATGAGCTTATATGATAGACCTTATGCCCATGTCTGGCTGTGTAGCCATTATTCAGAGGATTATTATACGGTGCCACAGAAGTCTGGGTGTTTGTGTGTTTAGTCCTTCTGCCCTCATGGTTTTTCACCACACTTTTGACCACCACAGATGCCTTGACGACGGCCAACAAGCCCCGGGAGCCTCCTGAGTACGGGTGTGAATAGGGGCTATAACGGCCTGTGGTATCTAAACCGTTGACTGTTTTGTTAAGCTGTTTGTGTTGCGGCACCCGGACGTCAGATGGAAAGATTTTGATGGACAGGGGGCTGTTGGCGGTCTTCTGGGCGAAAGCATCCAACTCTGCAGGAGAAGGGTACCGAGAAATCATGGAGGCTGGCTCCCCTGAGAAGAAAGCAGACAGAAACAAGTGATTTAGTCTACAAACAGCCTCGTGTTTTCTGTTGTTTTTTTTCCCCTTTCAATCTCAACCAGTTTTAGGGGATAATGGCAGACATCAACGTGTCTTATAAACTAATTTTAGGGAGGGAAACACCTCCAGCACTGTTTGATCAGTGCTTAATGAAACTAATTTAATCCAGAATTAGTTTACCCTGGGAAATCAAAAGAGGAGCAGTGGCAACACGAGGAGGGAGAGGAGCTAATTTTCCTGCAATGGCTCCAATGAGATTTGATTTTGATGACATTTAGCTGTTAAACCACAGCAGGAGGAACCAAGCAGAAGCAGATACTGGTGAAAAAAAAAAAAGAAAAACACGTCAAAAAACCCTTAGAATAGCATTTAAGGTTAATTGTTTGCATAATGATGAATAGTTCTGTAATTTGCTTCACAGCTAGATTTCTTTTTACAATAGCTTCGCTTTTGGTTGTTTCTCAAATCATTCAAGCCTTACCAGTTCCTGCCTCTGAGATTTTGTTCCACTTTATGCTTTTATGGACCTGAACTGATTATACTGTAAAAAGAATGACGCCTAAACTGAAGGAAAAGTTGTTGCAGGTGGAAAAAGAGCAATCATCAAAAGCGCTGTTGATTGAATTGTGTGTGTGTGGAAAGGCTGACGGGACCAACTAAGAATGGATTTAAACACTATTATTCAGGCAATTTCATGGCTGCTTAACTCCCAGCGACAAAGGAAAGGTGGAAAAGGCGCTCCATTTAAAAACAATAAATCACCAGGTAGAAATTACCGCCACCTTTCCGAGTGACACTTTTATGGAATTCCAGACATAAAACAAAAAAGCGGCAAAACTGACCTACATCAGACTGCAAGTCTGTGGGAATCATAGCAGGTGAAGGAACAAGGCTGTAATCTGCAATAAAAAAAAGGGCGAAAAATAAAAGCAAAACACTTCATTTCATTTTCAATAACAAAACCAATTCCAGCTTTGCAGGGGAGAGCTCACTTGTTGTTCCCATTTGAAATTGATTTGGGAGTTCATTTCATTTCTGGGGCCTACAGTGAGCCTCCGACTGTGAAAATGATTCAATCTACAAGATCCATCTCATGAAAGAAATAAATTGGGTGTTTAAAATGGAGGGAAGAGGTAAGGTGGAGTGTTCAATTCATCCAGCAATCTCCCGGTGGAGCAGAAAGAACAGCCCCCATGGTGCCAGGAGCATGAATGAATTCTACAGAGAAATACAACAAAGCAAAACACTGCTTATTAGGCATCACAGTGCAGTGCTGCTATAGAAAACAATGACTTCTGGGATGTTGGCGAGGTGTTTATACTGTAAACGGCATTGAGATGTGAGCCTACCCTTCTCTAGTTTCCCATAACCCTAATCATGGAGAGAGAGAGAGAGAGAGAGCGAGAGAGAGAGAGAGAGAGAAGAGAGAGAGAGAGAGAGAGAGAGAGAGAGAGAGAGAGAGAGAGAGAGAGAGAGAGAGAGAGAGAGTAGAGAGATAGAGAGGTAACAGGAAAAACCAGCTGCATATTGCCTTTGGCTATAAATTGAATATTTATGACCATCAATTATAAGAGTAAGAGCTTCATATCTTTGTGAAAGGAGCTTAAATGATGAGAAGCAATGAAGCATTTAAAAATTATAATCAATTCTTGCATCACAACTCACACCAGGATTGGCAGTGCAGCACAAAACAGGCCCTGGATAGTGTTGCTCAATTACTGATGATAGATAATATAGCAAAATAAATCAGAGACAGTCTTGTTGAGTTAAATGTTAGTGTTTGGCCCTGCACGCTGAGCTGGGCTTGCTGCTCCACAAACACTTCAAACACTCTGAATGCTCACACGTCTTCGCAGGGTGTCTGATATTGTTAGTCCAGAGATTACATCCCCTGTCAAGAGCCACGGAGACACAACACAGCTGCACTTCCCACCGTAGCTGCCTTAATGCGGCGCTATGGAAATCTCATTAGCAAACAGGCCTTTCCCCATTCTGCATCCACGTAATTATCAACCACTAACTGTGTGACATGCGGTTTTGTTTTTTGTTTTAAAGGGATCATTTTAGCTGATCCTGACAGAAGCCTAGCTATTGCAACAGATCAGAAACAACATGACCAGCATTAAAACTGCTTTACCTTACAAGCAGAGGTAATTGTTTCAATCTTAAAGACTTAAACACTAATCTGTGGTGTTAAACTGCAGTAAACTGAGCATTGCACATATTGTTACTAGTCAGTGGCAGCTTTCTCAAAGCATGTGGTAGCAGTAATAAAACATTTCACTGGGCAAAAACACCCCAGTCAAAGCACACCTAAAAATGTGTGGATCATTAATGTCAAATCTGGCACAATGAGAGCTGAAGTTTCCCTCTGAAGGTGCCAAGAAGGGCCATAATGTGTAGAGGCTGCTCTCTCACCCAAACTCAACATGAGGGTGCATACGTAACCAGCGAGAGTGATAATTGACGACTTGCATGAAGTAAAGCTTGCACGGCACACAGCAGGCGTCCACATTTTTTTTATTTATTTGCACATTTAAAAATCAAGATATGTTTTAATTAGAAAGCTTTGAGTCAATTTGACAAACAATTACAATGCTTTCACTGTGCATTAGACTGTTTTAAACAGCTGGTGTATTTCAAAACATGTGCTTCAGTCAGTCATATCCAGCTCATTTTGGTCTTCAAGTGTTCAAATGACTCCTTTTTTTTCCTTTTAGTGCTGTTACTTAGTATTACGCTTACATCAATTATATTCAGTCAGTTATTTAGTGCTTTTAGATCCCAGGTACTTGAGTGACAGCACATGAAATGTATGATTCCTTTAATTAAAGTTGGTTTGCATTAATGCAGGCTTAATTTTTAGGACATAATTGGTGCGTAGACCAGAGTAAATGTTCTGTATGTACTAAAAGACAAACTGAAAGTGGTGCAAATCACATTACAGCTTATCTTAGTGGTTCCCAGCCTGGGAACTGGGAAGCCTCAGTCGGTTTCAAGATGATTACCAAGATATGAAAGAAGAAGAAACAATTCTGCACCACAAAATTAAGCTTAGTTTTTCTGATTCTCTCTCTCTCTCTCTCTCTCTCTCTCTCTCTCTCTCTCTCTCTCTCTCTCTCTCTCTCTCTCTCTCTCTCTCTCCTCTCTCTCTCTCTCTCTCTCTCTCTCTCTCTCTCTCTCTCTCTCTCCTCTCTCTCTCTCTCTCTCTCTCTCTCTCTCTCTCTCTCTCTCTCTCTCTCTCTCTCTCCTCTCTCCTCTCCTCTCTCTCTCTCTCTCTCTCTCTCCTCTCCCTCTCTCTCTCTCTCTCTCTCTCTCTCTCTCTCTCTCTCAAAAACCTGTTTAAACTATTAAAATAAACAATGTGAAGAGGGAACATCCCCCTTTCATCTTTTGTGAATTAATAAAAATCTGTTTCTCCTTCTGATAGTCAAGATTTCTTTGTGACATGGTGTCTCGTGCTACTTCGAGAGGCACAGCGGTCACACGACAAAATTCAGCGGTACAATGAAAACAAATCTGATGCAGTTCACATGACAACAGGGGAAATTGCAGCTGTGTGTTGTCAGGTAGGGAATGGCAGGAAGATAATTAGCAGTCTGACCTTAAGCACTTAATCACCCTGAACCTGCAGACTGCACGCTGTTTCACTCCTCAGCCCTGACAGAGAGCAGAGGCAGACAAATAAAACCCTCCAAAACAACAGCAGAGAAAACAACATCAGCCACTTTTGGAAAGCAACCTTGGCTGAGGGCATCACGCAGTGCGAACAAATTTAAATTCTGTGACCTTTCACCATTTTCCTCCCACATGCTTTTAGACAAGCCTGATAGGTTACATAGGATTGAAAAGCTTGTTTGTATTTTTCTTTTCCTCAACAGTCACCGTAATGACACAGATGTATCTACAACCCTAGATTGATAGATTTAATGGTCCCTACAGTCGGGCTTGAGTGATTTCTTGGTTGGAATGGGCTTCCTACATTACACATGCCTCTCAACTGTTGTGGCATCATGCTGAGTGAAACTGGCACACTTTCACAGGAAACACCTAATCCTGATTTCCTCATTCCATGCCAGCAACGTGCTTGGAAAGAAACAGTTGGGGGCGGAGGGCCAATCATAAGCTCTCAATCATCACAAGGCCTAATTTATTGCGTGCGTGCGTGCGTGTGTGTGTGTTTGTGTGCTAATGTGTTTTTGTGATTTGGAGATTTTATTAATATTAGCATAAAAAATATTCTAGAGGGATAAAACATTGGGTGCTTACCATACTGTGGGTTTCATAACCCTGATTCCACCCCCATACAAACCCACTCAACGCTTTCTGCCACTTTAAAAAGGGGCTAATCTTTTTCCCGTGGTCACACTCGAAGCCATTTCCCCCCCAGATTAGAGCGGGGGACCTCATTGTTTTGGAGCCGTTTGAGTTAATCACTAATTTATAGGCAAAACAAGCCCCAGAGGCAGTGCTGAAAACAGGAGTTGGACAAGCTCATTGCGTTTGCAAAACCACGGCTTCCAACCGTTAAAATACCCAGAGGGCCAGCATAAGGGAGCCATTAGAGCGACCGCTAGATGCAGTTCCCACATGAGATAACACTAAAAATTCATAAATTATTCCTCGTTAATATCTATACATGTCGGCTGAACTGCCAGGCTAAGAACCCCACAGGTCTTTGATCTTATGCTGACGACTTATCGGGGAACACTTTTGTGAGATAACATGTTTACGAGTGTCAAATCCTCAGTCGAACGTGGCGCTGGGAACTGGCAGCTAATTATTGGAACAGTGCTTCTCAGCAGGCATAAATACTTGTTTGGCACACCGATAATCCTGATATTTAAAATAACAAACCAGGGACTGAGCTCAGCACATTCACAGCACATTTACAAACCTATGTCTCCGTTACCATGACAACCTCCTCTTATGCACCCAGTTGGCCCAATAAGCCCAGTCATTAGAACCATGTAATTAATTGGCCCTGCCTTCATTCTGCAATTGACTATCTGCTGGTTAGACAATGCAAACTAGCAGCTCTTGTTGCAGTTCAGGACACGGAGAGAAAAAAAAAAGAAAATCTACCTTTCTTTGTTTGTTTTACATCATTTACTTAATTGTATGCAAATTAAATTTCCAATCATATTTCAAAACACTGATTGTAAAACATTCAATCAATACAGTTTGAATCTGCAGAAAATGATTAGGATGTTAAGTATACTAGAGATTGCAGATTCACACATCCAACAGGCACAGAGCAACAGTGCCATTCAAATGTAAGGCCAATATTCCCTCTTCTTCTAGCTCTGATTTGGTCTACACATCAACTCCTGAAAAAAGCTCAGCTCAAAAGCTCGTTTCCTGAAAACGGCTACTGGCTGCTGCTGCAAACAGAGTTGACAACTCTTTAAATGTGCCATAAAAAAACAAAACAATGACCGGAAAGGGTCTAAAAAGCAGGTTTACAACATGTTTAAAGAACAACATGAAATTCAGTATGAACAGCTTTATGTCAAAACATCAATATAAAGAGTCATTAATATTTATCTCCTCTAGGGTTCAAAGACAGTTGCCAGTTAATGGCCCAATGTGGTTTCCTTAACCTAACCATTAGATACAGCTGAGTGAAGTGGAACAAGTAGACACAGGACATGTTGATACCCGAGCAGATGCTCTTAAATTTCACTCACACTGACCTCTCTATTTACGACCTTCTTCCATAAACACACAAAAATAAAAATACAGACTCTCATTCACCCCATTTTCACATGCCTCCTCCTTTCCATGTAAGCAATCTCTACATGAAGGGTGCTTCACAGAGTGACCACAGGGTTGAACACTTAGTTATGTGTGCTGGAGGAGGCTCTGGCGAATACTCCTTTGCACCAGTGTCACTCCTCATTTGTTTCTGTGCCGCTTGGCCCAGCTTGGGCAAAGTTTCCCCTCTCAAAGCCGGCCCAAGCACAGGCCAGCAGCGTGGGAAAAAAAGCCTTTCCAGCCCCTGCTTTCAAGCTGAGATAGCAAGAGAAGAGCGCAGCTCTCATTCACTCTCATCACATAATTCCTAACACTCGTTTCACAGAAATCTTTTACATGGGTTTGTGTGGCTGAGAGCTTTCATGTCCACTGCCTTCCATTTATTGATAGCTAAAAATGGAAATGGCTTTCAAAAGCACAGCGGCGACTAAAGACTATCCCTATTTAACTCGATCCAACAGTGACTCATTTAATGAAGAAGCCTGGGCCACACAGACTGAGCTCCCATCAACTGTCTATTCCCTCTGGTGGTGCTTGAAATGTCAGGCTGGAGCTGGAGGGTGCACTACGCACAGTTGTTATAAAACTCAAGGGGGGAGGAAGAGGCCCTGCAGGTAAACAGGATGAGAAATCCACCCCTGGCTCTGCCTGAGGCAAAGAAGCCCTTCTGTTCCAGCATTTAGTAGACAAGTGCTCCACTGATTCCCAATTAATATTTAATAAGAAAAAAGACAAAGACATTTCACCCAGGGAGACAGATGGGAAATGAGGAGATGGAGCTTACGAAGGAAGGAGTTTCCAGCACTTCACATTTAACTGACTCTCCTGTAAGCCGTGTTGCACCTGTTGGATTAGGACAACTTTTATGGTCCTTTTAAGTATATGGAGTCTGGTGACCTCAGGAGTTTTACAGTGTGACTCCAACCAACTTCAACCTGAGAAAAAGTCTAATTATCCAGACAGAATAAATGAAAACACCTGTGTGCAAGTAGGAAGTTGATGAATTAATCAAACATCTCTCACTGAAATCTGTCTATGCTTTCCATACATCCAAAACATTAATTTATTATGCAATATATACAGTTTATGATGCATAAATAAAGAGATTCTGTATGAGAATGCACAGGTCCAATGCAAAGGAACAAAACATTCACTCCTAAAAGGAGTAGAAGTAAGATCATCCCGATCAAGGCTTTTCTCTGCAGACAAAAGGTGCAAATATATCATAGAAAAGGTTCGTATAGATAGCTAAAGCTTAGCAATGACCTGAAAAATATGAATGTTACAGAGCAATATTTGAATGCTCTTGCTTTTTTAACTAGACCAGTTTGAGTAGTACTGTACAGGTGGCACAAAAACATTATACTTAACACAACAAACAGCAAGACCTATCTCTAATGGATCATAATATGTAACGCACACCCAGCTGAACCATTGAACTGTAAGTAGTCATAGAGGTCTGATTTAGCTTCAAACCAGACCCAGCAAAGAAGTATAAGGTATCCACATTTTTTTAAAGCAATTGACAATAGGAAACCACAGTAGAATAACTTCATTTGTGGTACTATAATCTCATTATGTGAGTCTAGACTGTCCAGGAGGGGGAAAAAAAATGTTTGGACTACAGCACAAAATAACTTGGATGAAGAGTAACCTACATAAAGAAAGCAGTATCCAGCCAGGAAATAAATCTGCAGTGACATCGCATTCAATCAATTAATTGAAAGAAATCTAATCTCAAATGTCAGTGCAGGTCACTCCCGAAGACACCCACTCAACCTCTCAGTGAATGCAATATAATCAGTGGAGATGAAGGTCAAGCAACACTAACACAGAAAGGTTTCTGCGCAAAATGTGAACATCATTAGTAACCCCGTGTGTGGGAGTTGATTAACTCTGTAATTTCAGCGTCCACTTTGACCTGCACGCATTTCGCACTGCAGGAGCTGCTGATTAGTAGCCCAATTAAAAGGAATCATCATCAGGAGGCCCATTATTTTAATTCAAGGAGCTTTCACAGCAGTTGAAATCTCTGCACGCCGCTGAAAAACCTGGCATGATCTTAATGTGCACTCGGAAGCAACAAGGTCACGCTTTACACAACATGAGCATGACCGACATGACCAAGATCCTGCGATATAGACTCACCTTTGTGGGTGCGTGGCTGCAGTACTGGCAGCAGTAATGGCGGTGGTGGAACATCGAGGCTTTTGGGTGTGCAGGCCAGACGCTGCGATGAGAGGTTCTGCCGTCTCTGGATACAGGCCAGCATGATAGTTGGTTAGGGCTGCACACAGCCTGGGTAAACCTGCTAGAATAAACGACAAAAGAAAAAGACATTTTGCTTTAACCTCACCAGAAATCAACTGACGCCCGATAAGTTTTGTTCTACTGTCATTTGATTTCAAAAGTTTGTCACTCCCGAGGCCACATTGTTCAAAGAATCACTAGAGAGTAAGTAGATAGCAACTTTTTGGTTTGGAAAAACATCACATTATAAGCAATACATTTGAACTCTTGCATCAAACATCACTTTGATGTCAGAAGAAAACTGCAAGCTTGCTGTTAGAGAACACTTAAACCCCCATAGGTGGATCTCCTCTTTCAAAAAACGTCTTTTCCACATTACTTCTGTAGCTTACATATCTAAAACTCTGCACTCACTCGGGTCCTTTTAAACACATTAAAATTCAGGAGCCCCACTTTGAACTGCGGAGACTGTGAATTTGAGGAATTAACATCACTTAATGACGGCTCCATCTCCTCCTTCTGCTTAGCTGTTATGATGGCTTTTTCCTGCCATCAACCTTGTTCTGTCGGTTGCAATCACACAGATCGTTTGCAAGGCCTCCTGTAGCCTCAGGCTGGGCGTTTCAATTTGTAACAAGCCCTGAGACCTGCACTTCTCGTTCCGTAAATTTACGGCTGTATTGATCAGGAGAGAAACCCAAAATCAACTCACTCCCAAAAATAGGCTGTGCTGTTTGCAGAGATAAGTATTGTCAGAGGAAATGAGAGGATGTGTCTGAAAGAGACAGAAACTCTCAGCAGCTGTGCTGATTGAGGCAATCACTCTGCAAAGAAATCCTTGCATTGAGGGAATATTTCATTGATAATTGCATTTGACATTCCCTTTGATTATCCGGAAGAGTCAGCAAATATGAATGCTAGTGCAGCAAAACTAAAAAACCCGGGGCTACCGTATATACGGATTACTGTATGTGAATCTAGTATCTTGCAAAATATCACAGACTTACAGGCTATTAATAGTTAATCAATTCAATGATTACAAACGGAATGAAACACAGTATTTCCATTACAGTGCGGTAGTCCCCAGCAAGGCTATTATAAGCCTGCAGCAAACAGCTTTCAGATTGCCTTTACCTCGTTTTCTTCTTTGGTTTACGTTTTTTTGGGGGGGATTTTCACTTTCATTTCTCCCTCAGGTTCCAGAGGGCAGCTAAAGCAAGTCAACCACAGAACAGACTGTTCAGTGATGAGCTGCAGAAACATGATTACCTTCACCTCAAAAGGATGAAGAGACAAGAGTGGCTTTCATTTTACTCAGGTGCCAGCAGAAAGAAAAAAAAAATCCCTCACTCTCCCCTTTTTGTCATGTGCCCGCTCCCCTCCTCCACTCAACATCTGTCCCATGGTGACAAGCCCACTTCAGGCTGCTCAGTACAACCTGTCTCATCTGAGCACACACATCTGAAGAGCTGAAAGCCTCAGTATAGTCAGATCCCATTTTTAAAATAATGGCAATTTCACAACAACCCTTCCATTACCACACATTTGTCAAGAAAGAAGTGCAAAAAAGGGAGAAGGAACAAGAGAGAAAAGGCATCTCTAGGGAAATCCCTTTACTAGCAGAACATGAGACATGAATTGGAATACCTTCCATTACTCCAATAATTTGCAGTTGGAAGAAAATACATCAAGGAGGGCATTATAATTCAAAGGGAGACCAGTGGCTCCAAGAGAAAAAGTTTCACTGGGAGCAGAAAAACTGAGCTGGAAATGAGACATAAAGTGCAAGTTATAGTGTTTCTTTTTCATCCTGCTTTCTAAATTTTAAAAGAGATTATATGAAAATTTAAGTTTAAAATGGCCTTATCAGTCTTGTGCAGGATTATGTGAAAAAGGGAAGAGAGATATGAGATCAAAGGGGTTTCCCAGAATGCATGATATTATCTCGGCTAAGTTCTCCAGACATACATACGATGTTTTGCTCTTTTTTTGTATTTTGTCTGTTTTTGTCTTTTATTCAACAGTCGAAAGCAAGACTGGAAAAAGAGATTAAAAAAGAAGAGCATGCACTTCTGCAGATACTCAGTATATGACAACTACACACTAATTGCCAGCAATGTTAAAAATGGTATCCATCAGCACAGATAGGTTCAAATCAACCTTTACAATTAAGCTCATAGATCTTCATCATTAAAATAATGGTCAGTGTTGCTCCACTTCCAAGACAGTTCTCTTCAATCAGCAGCTAATTTGTGCCTTTGAGGTTTGAGACATTACGGTTGACGTTGTAAACCAGATGTCTAGCTTCTCACATTTCTTCAAAGCCTCTAACTCTTCTACTACTGCAGAAAAGACTTCTCTAACATGCATAATAGGAAAAAGAGTGCAAAGTTTAAGCTGCAAGGACATCTAATCCTTGCCACTCTCGGGTGACATCCATGCAGCAGATAAGCAGCACAATGGAGGTCCACTGAGAGCTTGTCAGGGAGATAAGCATTTTGATCTACTGTCCTCTATAAGGATGTTTTGGCAGACATTTTATTTTTCAAAACCCCTTCCCCATCATTGACAGGATGCAAAATGCCTCATTTTCTAGTGTGTCTTCTGTCCTGGGATCAATAGGGCACTTTGTGAGAAGATAACAAGGCTTTATCAGAAGCCATAAGGGCAATGATGGGAGACTTTATAATAGTTTTCGTAGTTTATCATCAGGCAGCCAGATGATTACTATGGCCCTGTTCACACCAGGCATGAACATATGGTTTGATCCAATCACAAATGGACAGTTCTAAGTATGTCAGTTCCTGGCATTAGAGTGTAGTCTAGCATAGCCAGACCTATCTCCACCAGTCTCTGACTAAACCCAGTATCATTCTGCTACTCTGTCTTGTTTGTGTTTCTTTAAACCAATCACAATCATCTTTGGCTGCAATAAGCCCAGGATGCAGGGACGGTGCCCTTGCAAAATCTTGTCGGGGTGGAACATTTGCATGTGGGGAGGCGAGCCCTGGCATTAAAATGGCTAAATCCCTGCAAAAGAAACCACATAAAAACAGTGAAAGATAAAAGTCGACTACGTGATACAACTTTTACTGATAAATAAAAAAAGACCATGTTAACCTGACCATTGGTGCCCTGGAGGTGAAGCGTGTCCATACTTCAGCTCTGGAAGAACTCACTGGACTCATTAAAACCACTGACGATTTAATAGCTGTATGTAGCTCTTGCAGAATGTTATTAAACCAATATCACAGAAGCTTGTGTGAAGTGGAAAGGATTGGTACAATGATCCAAATCTTTGTCAAAACTTGCCATTTTCAGCATGTAGGTCACTAAATTGGAGGTTGTTGGTGTACATAATGATGGGGATTAACACTATGATAAGGGAGAATGATAGCATCTGAAATAGTCAGCCAATAGCAGACTTATACCCACAGCCTGCATATAATATGGGAGCAGAACCTCTTTGGTGTATTCACAGCTGTCCACTTGTGATCGGATCACCGAAGAGATATTTTAATGGCAGGTGTGAACAGGACCTTTAATTGTGAAGTGAATTTTAGATAATCTTCACATCCTTTATGTGCCATCAAACTTATATATATTGTGTTTCTCCTGCAATAGGAAGCCTGGTTTAAGCTCCTGACAATCAATTGCTGACTATCCAAGTTATGTGAATTAAATCTTTTGAAATAATTAAGCTGGTTCTGCAGGATTACCCAGAATGATACATTACTGGGTTTAAAATTGTTTTACTAAATGTACAACCTGACAACACACAAGCATCAGTCTGACCTTCTTGAGTCTTTTATGACTTGGAGCAGCAAGTCTCAGAATCCTCAGTTAATATTTAGATGATAATGAAAAAGGTTTTAAGACGAGCACCCTTTTCACTCTCTGGGTGGATTAGCATGTGAGTGCCTCCTTCCACTCAAACTATGGAAGAGAAATGGAGAAAGGAAAAGAGCACAAAAGCAAAAGAGAAGGTTAATTTAGGAGGAAATAAATGATTAACAAATGGCAATTGGTGAAATGGCAGTGTCTGTCTTTGAGTGATCATGACATCATCTATGAATAACAATCCATTTACTGTATAATTAATTGTATACAGTCTTCAAGGTAAGCACTGCAGGAACTTGTCTTAGTAATGGAAACTAGACAAGTAGACAGAATTAGACAGCAGTGCTGCTGCAGCTGCTGGATTCATCTCTATACAACCCTGCACACACACACACACACACACACATACACACATGCACATACACACACACACAGAACCCCTCTCCCAACCCCCTCATACATATTTAATAGAATCTATTACTTCTGGATTAGCCGATAAGGGCTGGCCTGGTTAAATTCTATAATAGTTTGCATAATTGGTATCAGAGCTGCATATAAGAGACACAGATTTCTCTCTTCTCCATCTTTGTTGAAGAAGTAATATAAAAAAAGGGACACAAAGGTTCACTTACAGGATAACCAAACAACCCAGAGCCACTCCGCTCTGTGCTGCGAGAGCACTCAAGGCCCGAGGCTGATAACAGTTTCCTATACAAGTCGTGCACAAGCACAAAATGTATGTAAATGTAATCGTTTGGCAATAGACAGACAAATGTCCGGAGCATTCAGTGGGATGTAAATCATGCAGCGTTAATAGCTGGGTGTCTAGGAAAAACATCCCCAATGCTCATGCTCATGCAAAATGTGATGTAGCTGCTACAGGACAGCAAATGGTAAAATGTGTCTGATTCACAGGTCCTCAATTGTGTATCTACTGACAATCATCCCGTGTCGATATCAGGAACCGTTTCTCCACAGTCATCTACATATTTCTTCACTGTTGCAAAGCATAATAATAGGAAACGTGACTGCATATATAATTCATATATAAATGTGTGCATTATTATTGTTCTCTTCATGTTCATTAAGAGTCTGTAAATTGCAATCTTACCTCTGCACATCCACCCCCCCCCCCATATGCTGCTTTTCCAGCTTCATGTCATGTGTTTCCACTCCTGGTATTGTCAAAAGCAATATATGAACTGTAAGCTGTTGTATACTATTATGAAATCTACGTCAATCAGAATTGCATGTTCACTAGGAAATGTCTTGACAGAGTGAGACATTTTTCTGCTACCTGCAAAGAAGCCCTACAGACACACACGAAGCTTGTGATTAAAGTTTCCTATACATCTTTTTACTCTCATTAATAAATGGTGGAGAAAAAAAGTACCTAATCGCAACAATGGGAAAATTCTCCACCAATTTAAAGTTAAAAGCTATATTTTACCCTGCAGCAACAAATGGTTTAAAAGGAAAGACAGTCCAACTCCTTGAGGTCTGAGTTTTCTAAGTTAAATGCATCAGCAGCAGCCACAGCTAACGTCTGCATCAAGGATTTTCTCTATGAGATTTACAGTTTTGACTTGACATATTGCTTTGCTACACGTCATCTTGTTTGATTTCTAGGAACACAAGAGGAAAGAGGCTGCAACCGGGCTTTAACGTGGATTTGTTTGTTTGGAAAAATACAAATACTGACTTTATGCATTAATACAAATTCTGTGCAATTAAGTCTTATCTTTGACAGCAGCTTTGGTAGGGAGTATAAAGCCTTGGACTGACCCGAATCTGCACTTGTACACAGACGCTGCCAAGGTAAAAGAAACACACTGCATGGGGTAAAGTCTGGCCAATGCCAAGGTAGCATTAGAGGGTAAACACAGCCTTATCCTTATCCCAATATGCACACCAGACACTGTCAAAAGGACTATGGGTATGCTGTCCAGCCTTTGGAAAACCTTGACTTCAAAAAGATAACAGATGGCGAAAGAATGAGATGAAGATATTTGTGGAGAGATACGTTGTTCTTCAAAAAGATATCAATCTAGGATTTTAATTTCATGTCGAGGTCTGTCAGCCAACTCAGGCATGTGCGTTATTTTCAGTCTGTCATTCTCATCAACTATTATTAAAACCACAGAAAAAGATATAACAATAACTAGAGTTTATGTTACACAGATACACAATCTTCCCAACCCCCTCTCTCCCAGCCCTATCCTCTGGGCTGTTTAGTTTCAATGTTAAGGGTCACCGATTCTTTCAAGTCATTAAAATCTTCCAGCAAACATAAAACTCATTAGAAACTGTGGAGAAAAGCTCCCCGTATGGCTCCTATGTGGGAGATAAGCTAATGATAAGCTCACTACCATGCATCACCGAAACATCAAAATGTTCTTTGATCTCTGGACCAACTAAAGATGTCATCATCTTGCTACCTTTCCATTTCAGGGAAATGATGATGCATCAATTGCAATTTGGCCATCTTATTCATTAATTTGAAGTAATGACTGAGCACTGCAGTGTAGACAAAATAAAGATTACTGAGTTCCAAATAACCCCGGCAGTCCTATCCCCTCCCCAATGACCTCGGAGGCCCAGTCCTTAACCTCCCACCCTTAACCCCCCATCTCACTACCCCTTCATCCTATTAGAATGAAAGACCAATTAGACAGATTTCAAAAGATGGCAGACTGCCTGTAATTAAACATGACATCTCTTAGCAGATAAAAAGATTACAAAGGGTGAAATGGAGCAATTGCTAAGCAACCAAACTACGGACATTGAAGACAGGCAATGAAGTTGGGTATCATCACCATCTCATCATTCAGGTTTCATACCCAGACTGAAAACTCACTGTACGTTTTAACCCAAAATATGAAGCTACGTGGATGACATGGCAGAAAAAAGACATGACCTTAATCAGTCCTTGCACTGGCCCGGGTAATAATCATCCAAGAAAAGGTCATTCTCGTGGTGAGCCGCTTCCTTCATTCAGTAACCGAGGGGGCCCGGAGACTTGAGCGAGCCCGGGGAAACTTCACAATTAATCAGAGCTCAGCTTCGCTCCCGAGAAAGCAAAGGGAAGCAGGCAGCCAAATGACAAATCCCTTCTCTTCACAGAGTTGGAATTACTGCTGGGGTGTGATGTGAGATCAGAGGGAAACCCCATGGGATACCTGCGCATCAACTGCTCATAATACATCGCAATTTACAAGCCTCTCAGGCAAGTTCAGACACGGGCAAAACACACATTTCAAGCAAATAGCCAAAATATGACTAATTACAGTTGCTACACACATTTTCTATAATGTGTAAACATGCCGCAGTAAACATTCATTGGCTCAGTTGGATTTTTAGAATGAACACATCCAAATGATAGATTGAATATCAAGCCAATATACTTGATGATGAAAGGAAGTTATTATGATATTTGACACTGTGGTAAATCACAGGCCACAATGTTATAATATGAGTGCATTTACAGTATAGGAAATAACAAAGAGGAAAGATAATCTAAATGCCTATTCCTGATAGTCACATGCCTCAGAAAAAAAAACTAAAACCTAGAAGGGGGTTGACATTTATCTCTTTTGGTCAGAAAATAGCCAGGAAGAAACAGTAAATTGCAGGCTTTTCTTCTCCTCTGCCTCTGGTGGGAAGCTGTGACATCCCATCTCTCTTGGTAATAAAGGATCTGGCACAAACAGGAAAGCATGCAGGGTAGAATTTCACACCTGGCCAATAATCTATAGGCCCCTCTGCTGCGGCTACAACCTTCAACCTCGGGCTGCCACCGGTGCAGTGAGGTGCGATGATCCCACCTCCGGCTTCTAGACAATAGAAGTGGAAAGCTTCAGAGGCAGGCTCTGAATGACCGATAATATACTTCAAAGCACTTCCCGTATCCACTGAGATGCTGACACAAGAGCCTTTCACTGCGCGCAAAGCCAAGCTATCATCCATCTCACACATGCAGACAGATTGTAGGCTCACAACAGAGCAGTTTGGAGAGAAAACCCCCCATTTAGAAACTGCAGATGTTTGTTATGCAAATGTGACTTTAACCCATATCTTAGCCTACTATTTCATGCATAATATACACACACACACACACACGTTTCAAGGAACAGTCTGCTCCTACATCAATTATTCTGAATGTAAATAACAGAGCTGATAGTTGGACTCAGCCCATATTAATACACATTAGCCAATAGCAGGACAGTGATATATTATAAGGGCGAGACGTTCCTATCCATTAGTGCGCACTGGGCATATTTCACCACTTTAGCGCTGTCGACCTAAAATCAATGCAGGGCGAATCCTTACATCATGCACTGAAGCATCTTTACACCCTTAAATCTTAAATCTTGCTCTGTTATTGTTATGCAGTCTAACACAGCTACCATTTAAAAAAGGCAATTGAGCTTTTACAACAATATTCTTACACTACGGGAAACATTTTTCCATGAGCCCACACAGATGGAAACAGGATGACTGGAGAGAAAAAAAAGAGAAACATAAATCCATGTCTTACAGAGTTTTGTCTTATCATAAGGCTTGTTTATCTTTGGTTCGCCACGGTTGTTCTCCTCGTCGGAAGGCGTATTTCCTTTGCGATCTCGCCACTGATTTCGCGATGAGCACTGGAAAGCCCTGGAGAAATATCCATTGATGAGGCTGGCTCCATTAACTGTGCTTCCTCGTCATGTTCAATACGGATCAAAAGTAAAAGAATATTGTTATAATTGTTGTTGTTGTTATTTTTTTTTTTTTTTACCGATTGTGTTTTCCTTGCATCGGCTTGTGTTTCATCCCTGCAGCCGAGCAAAGCTGCGTGCGCCACAGAGAGTGATGTCGGAATGGAAATGAGTCCCCTGCACTGTTGAAACCGGCTCCGGGCCAATCAATCAGGGCTGGATTTGAATATTCCCACGGCTCGGCCAATCGTAGGGAAGAGAAGGCGGCCGCTGCTGTGATGCCAATCCCGTCAAAGCCATGGGTCAAAGTAAGCACGTTGCTGTTTCGCGGAAACTTTTAAAGGAGAAGAACATCGGTTATAAAATTTAACTCTATCCTGCAAGTTTGTGGTTAATTTATTGACTCGATGGAGAAATCCACACATCAACTGTGTTTCTACAGTTCAGTCAATCAGCAGTGCAATCAACCCTTAATTGGATGCAAGGGGCAAAAACCTGCATCTCTTTTGGGCTGGATTGACATGGGAGCAATGATGGAATCAGATCCTTGGAAAAAGGTTGTAATGCAACATGGTAAACATGCTCAATTACAAGTAAAAGTATTCAAAATGGTACTTAAATAAAATGACTTAAGTATTATCAACATAATGGGTATCAAAAGTAAAAGGTTCAGATGTAAATATTACAACATTTAATCATCATTTTCAATGTATTGACATGTAAATAGCCTATTCATGTAGCTGTGAAGGCTGATTTGGGTAGTTTGAACTATAGGCTAACTGTGCATCACATACAGGGGTCAATGACGTATAAGGATTTTCAACAACTCAATTGTAGAATAATAAAAAAACAAGTATATCTAATGCAGTAGTTCAAACATTCAGAATGTTGTGTACTTGAAGATCCATATTATAATGTGAAATTAAGTGATTTTAGTGGGTTTATCAAGATTAATGGGCACTGGCCTTAAAAAAAGTCATGTGGTGCGACCATGATTCATCTTGAAATAAATTAATTTACTTAACATGCTTCACATCTTTTTTTTTTTTTTTTTTTTTACAAGTTTCCAGTAATATAAAGTGTTTGGAAACAAAGTATTTGCATTTTTTTTTTAAATTTTTTTGTAAATGATGATCTTTTATTTATATAAGATATTTCAAGATGAATCATGGTCGCACCACATGACCTTTTTTAAGGCCAGTGCCAATTAATCTTGAGAACCCCCCCCCCCCCCCCCCCCACTAAAATCACTTTCAAATGTATAATATGCATCTTCAGGTACACAACATCCTGAATGTTTGAACTACTGCATTAGATATGCTTGTTTTTATTATTCTAAAATTGAGTTGTTGAAAATCCTTATATGTCATTGACCCACATGTCAAATGGTTTAAATCTGACTGTTCGGTAAAGTTCTCTCTCAGCTAAATTCTCTAATAAATGTAGCAGCATAAAAAGTACAATATTTCCCTGTAAAATGTAGTGAAGTAGAAGAATAGTGTGGCATAAAAACACATGTACAAGTACTTTAAAATAAATGAAAATTATACCTAGTTTCTATAGGGAGACACAATAGGTTCACTTTAAATTATAATGCAATCCAACACAACAGCATCACAAATTGTAACCTCATAAATAACTAAAGCATTGAATCAGCACCTAGTTGACACAGGCAACATAGATCATGGATGACACTACGTAACCCCCTGTGGTTTCTCTGGAAGCCTTTTTTGATCCCCAAAACCTCTTTCTTTCACTCTAGAGAACCAAGGTTCTGCACAGTGAAGTTAACCTTTGTGTCGTCCTCCCGGGTCAAATTGACCCCGTCTGTTTTGACTGTTCCTTCTTTCCTTCCTTCCTTCCTTCCCTCCTTCCATCTTTCCTTCCTTCCTTCCTTCCTTCCTTCGTCCCTTCCTTCCTTCCTTCCTTCCCTCCTTCTTCCTTCCTTCCTATCTTCCTTCCTTCCATCTTTCCTTCCTTCCTTCCTTCCATCCTTCCTTCCTTCCTTCCTCCCTCCTTTCCCTCCTTCTTCCTTCCTTCCTTCCTTCCTTCCTTCCTTCCTTCCTTCCTTCCTTCCTTCCTTCCTTCCTTCCTTTCCTCCCTCCCTCCTTTTCTTCCTTCCTACCTCCTTCCTTCCTTCCATCCTTCCTTCCTTCCTCCCTCCTTTCCCTCCTTCCTCCTTCCTTCCTTCCTTCCTTCCTTCCTTCCATCCATCTTTCCTTCTTCCTTCCTTCCTTCCGTCCTTCCTTCCTTCCTTCCTTCCTTCCTTCCTTCCTTCCTTCCTTCCTTCCATCCTTCCTTCCTTCTTTCCTTCCTTCCTCCCTTCCTTCATTTCCTTTCCTCCCTTCCTTCCATCCTTCCTCCCTTCCTTCTTTCCTTTCCTCCCTTCCTTCCTTCCTTCCTTCGTTCTTCCATCCTTCATTTCTTCCTTCCTTCCATCTTTCCTTCCTTCCTTGACTCGAGGACAACAGGAGGGTTAAAGCATCATTAACACAACCTAGTATTTAAAAAAATGTACTGGTAAACCATCATGATGAGCAATGTGTCCTGACACTGTGAATCCTGTATCTCAGGCTAGACATATCCCAAGATGAGAGTTTGTCCCAATTTGTCACTTAAAATGATTTACGGTGCAATTTTCACAGCAGACAGTCTGACTTGTTTTTATGATGGAGACAACAGGTGTAGTTAATATAATAAATGGGGGGTTTTGGTGCCAATTAGGTCTTCCTGTTCGAGTTTCTTGGTGTTGTGCTTGTTGGTGCGGCTTAGTGGGACAATTAAATGGAAGGCAGCCATCATTAATGTAATTAGTTACACCTGTGTTTTTTCTTTTCTTTGCAAATATGATGTCTAAATATCTGCAGGTGTAGCGTGTGTGCGTGTTACTGTTGTAGCCATCACTATGAACATAATTTATTTTAAACTAAATCCAGTTATACAAAAAATATCAATGTTATATATTTTTTTTAAATGCAGTAACAGTAGGGGTTTTTCTGTGTTTAAATCATGAATGTATTTTTAACCCTCCTGTTGTCCTCGAGTCAAGGAAGGAAGGAAAGATGGAAGGAAGGAAGAAAGGAAGGATGGAAGAAGGAAGGAAGGAATGAAGGAAGGAAGGGAGGAAAGGAAAGAAGGAAGGGAGGAAGGATGGAAGGAAGGGAGGAAAGGAAATGAAGGAAGGGAGGAAGGAAGGAAAGAAGGAAGGAAGGATGGAAGGAAGGAAGGAAGGACGGAAGGAAGGAAGGAAGAAGGAAAGATGGAAGGAAGGAAGGAAGGAAGAAGGAGGGAAAAGAGGGAGGAAGGAAGGAAGGAAGGATGGAAGGAAGGAAGTAGGTAGGAAGGAAGAAAAGGAGGGAGGGAGGAAAGGAAAGAAGGAAGGGAGGAAGGATGGAAGGAAGGAAGGAAGGAAGGGACGAAGGAAGGAAGGAAGGAAGGAAGGAAGGAAGGAAGGAAGGAAGGAAGGAAGGAAGGAAGGAAGGAAGGAAGGAAGGAAGGAAGGAAGGAAGGAAGGAAGGAAGGAAAGAAGGAACAGTTAAAACAGACGGGGTCAATTTGACCCGGGAGGACGACACAAAGGTTAAGTTGTATACATTTGGCTTTCTGGTGTGGTTACACTGAAATTAGAGCATTTATCAATATAATAACCTACTGTCTTGTTATCCTTGAGGACATAACTTTTGTGATGGCTGGTATTAAGATGGAAATTGCTATTTATGCTTGAGTACTCACCTGTCTTAAATCTAATAATAGCTCCCTGTGGTTGTGAGAATGAACATGTTGTAAGTCTTAATGGCATCACAGCATGAGGTGAAAGCGTTACAGGGTGGAGGTAAATGTACCTGAGCATTTATACAGCTGTATGTGAGTATCTATGTGTGGTCTGTCATAGGCTGCTTTTGGGGACACATTTCAGTCTGAGGACCAGTTCATTGGGAATGGCTTGTCCACCTCGGTACAAAAAGCCATGTTGCAAAGTAGGAAAAAGCTGATTTTTGGGTCAGTGGTTATGGTTAGGATACAACATTCAAAACCAACGTCTATGTAATGTCCCCAAAAGTGACCATGGTCTGATGTGTTTCTGTGTGTGTGTGTGTGTGTGTTCACTGAATATATACTGACATGTCACACTAGGAAAAACACAGGTGTAAATAATAAAATTAGTGGCGGTTGAATTCCATTTAATTGACATTTGATTTTAGATGCAACAAGAAAGCCTTCACTGAAAGTCTCATAGGTGGAGAGAAGATTGAAACTGTCAGTTCCTACAAATATCTTGGCACTGTTTTTGACAACCAGCTTAAATGGGATGCAAATACTGAAGTGTTGGTCAAACGTGGACAGCAGAGGATTCATCTCCTTCGGATGTTGAACTCCTTTTCTGTCGTTTTTATCAGTCATTTATTGAAAGCCTTTTAACTTGCTCTTTTATCTGTTGGTTCAATAATCTGTCACTCAAGGACAGAAACAGTCTCAACAGTATCGTGAGAAGCTGATCCAAGATCATTGGACTTAAGCAGAGAGACCTAAGTTCCTTATGGGAACTACAGGTCATGAGGAAGTCACACAACATTTTGAATTCTTCCGGGCATATCTTAAGAAATGAATTTTCATTATTGCCTTCAGGGCGTCGCTACGCCCAACCCGCATGTAAGGGTAACCGACTTTCCAAGTCTTTTATCCCCTCTGCTGTCCGACTGCTGAACAAATGAACAAATCTTTATGAGGTCCAGTTGTATCGGTTTGTTACTGCAGTGTACAGCTGGATACTGTGGTGCTTTTTTACTTTTTTTAAAACTTTTTTACTATTGGACCTGCTGACTTTGCACATTGATTCTTGCACTTTTGCATTTGCACTTTTGCACACAGCTGCCAACTCTTCCTCTACTTCTGTGTTTTCTATCTTGTTATTTATGTGTATGAGTATGTTGTGGTGCGAGCTGTCAAATGAATTGAAGTTTTCTTGAATCTTGAATCTTGACTCTTGAATTTAGCTGCTTAGATCCTGTTATTGGTCCCTGGATTTGAACCAGAGTCACCATTAATGTAGTAAAACCTGTATTTTTCCTGCTATGACAAGTCAAAATGTCTGCTGTGAAAAAAAAACCCCTATTACCTCCCAATTTCACCAGAAAACATATGCCAGATGTGCAAACACAGCTGCACTCACCTCTGCTCTTAAAGAAATAGTTCAACACTTTGGGAAGTACGCTTTATTTACGTATTCCAACCTTGTCAAGAGTCAAACAAGAAGATCTGTAGCACTCTCATATCTGTCTGTTAAATAGCCTGAAGCTAAAGTCAGCAGTCAGGTATGATAGTGGTATTTATTGTCTCATCTATCTCTCGACAAGGAAGATAATAAGCATACTGTGGAAAACTAGCTTAGGGGGTGGGAAACAGCCAGCCTGACTGTGCAAATATTTTTTTAAAGCCTATCTATTAACACCTAAAGCTCAATAAATAACACTTAATGTCTTCTTTATACAATCAGTTAAAAAACCCAAAAGTTACGGAGGGTCATGTTTGGGACTGTTGCTAAACATACAGTCAGTAAAATGTGTGGGACAATACCAGAGGAGACTTCAGGAACTCAATAAGCCAGCCAAGAAATCTTCCCACAGTTTGCTTATTTTCATTCTTATCAAAAGATTGATGAGATAATCGATACAACACTCATACTCATCTAAATCTGGAAGTAAGCAAATAAATGTTATTCCTAAAAACTCTTCCTTTAAACGTATAGATGTCTTAAGTCACCCTCAAATTTAGCATCCGTTACCTCACATCCCTAATATCCAAATAAGTGGAAACATACCAATGTTTCACCCCCAAATTAGACTTTGAACAATCCTTTTTAATGTGTCAATATTTAACACACAGGTCTGTGCTCTGGACCCTGAACACCAATAAATATTCTTAACTATGAACCAACCATATGACATATCCAACCCCTTCAAAGTCAGGTGTTGGTTGTTTGTTGCAATCGGGTGCATACTGAGCATTGAGATTTGAGCAGCAGATGTACTCTGACCTGCTGCTGCTGCTGCTGTAAAAAAAAGATTATTAAAATTATTTCTTGACAGCTCCCCGAGTGTCATTTCTCTGTATGAATGGGGCTCGCAGATGGCAAATCGGGTTACCATGCCAACTGATGTTTCTAAATTGAACAGTGAAGACATAGATGGGGAATTGTTTTTCTAGTTAATGATATGTTGTAATATGGCCATGCAGTTTATTGAAGGTAGAAGGAGTCCTCCCTTAGCATGTGCTCCAGCATATGCAAACATGATACTCTGTGGCCCTAACACACAATAACATCTCTAGAGTCCACATGTACTAATTGTTTAGTTTGTAAGATCATCCACAAATTACAACTTAACAACCATCACCATGTGTGAAGACTTGTTGCAATATTCTTTGAGTAATTGCAGAGTACAAGATACTTATTTAAACTCTTTCTTTCAGCAGATGTAAAAAAGAGGCTGTTGTGTTATTGACAGACTTCCTTCAGTCTTAAGCTGCTCATGTGTTAAGGTCAGTGATTAACCAGTAGGTACAGGATTTGTGAGGAAATACTGTTTACTTCCTTTCAGTGATGCAATTAACTACATTATTGACTTTTGATTGACTGAAGACAATATCAGACTAACATAAGTCATACAATCTTGCCTTTGTAACAAATGTATTTTTATATGAGAATTAACTGAAAACATGTAATAGGTTTGCAATTAGTATTCAGATGACTTGTGCATTTGGTTATATAGAAACTAATGCTTCTTTGAAACAAACAGCCATTTTATATTGTGTGTTCTTTCCACGTTTGCGTGAGTTAATCCATCCTGTATCTGGCTGTGTAATGACCTTTTACAATGACTGATGACTGATGTCAAGACTAAAAGATAAATTCATACAAACAAACAAATGCAGAGGGACTTAAATATCACAGCAATAGGCTAATACTTAATGAAAGGATTGTGAATGCATGCATACATTTGTTTGCATGCCCACAAACACATACTAACGTATACAAAAAAGCCTTACTGAGTTAGATTTTTTCAAACAATAAGCTCATAAACATGACAATTAAGTTAATGCAGTTTTCCCTTTATTGAAATAAGATCAAACAAGACTGGTTAAGCTAATACTGAGAAAGCAAAAAATCTTTATACGGCTGTAAATTTTTATTTCCTGAACTCGTCCTCTTCCTTGTTATGATTGTTCTGTTTTGGCCATGTCACCATGTCCTGATATGATGTCAAGCTCTGCCTCTTAAGGCGGCCCTCATCAGATCACAATGAACCTGGCAGTGACAGTAATAAAGGGCTCCATCTGTGCCTGGCAGGCAGAGGCAAATGAACCAATTAAGGTCTGGTGAAGTCTCCTCTTTGACCTATTGGCAATGGCTGCCGTCATCTCCATCATGATGAAAAGGAGAGAGTGCAAGGGTAATTAAATACCAGCAGGGAGCCGGGGGGCAAAACTAATAACTCACTGTTACAAGCCAATAAGAGACCGTAGCATGTTAATAATGAAAGAGCCACTTACTGCATACAAACAATCAGATAACTAACAGGCATGAATGTTTCTCAGAGAAACTTGACCTTGTGGAGCGATATCTTCAATAGTTTGGAGACAAAGCACAAAAAAGCCTCTTATGCCACAGTTTATCTGCCATGTGATCTGTTCTGCTCCAGTCAGAACTGGCTTTCATGTGAACTCAAAACGCTTTGAAAAGCTGGAGACACATTGTTAGTGGTGATCCATATTGTAGCATATCGCCATCTGCTGGAAAATGTATGCTTGTGCAACAATCTCCTGCATGTACAGTGCACTGTGTAATGTCCTGTTGTTTTTGGGTACTGCCACAGAAATCTGTCATGGATGTAATAGGAGGTGATGGAACAGAGTGTAGGTCTAATGTTCTCAACCCTCAAGTGTTGAGTTTGATCACTTGTGTTGTGTCTTTGAAAACAACATAGTAGGCAACATAATAACCTGACACACTACGTGGTTAACATGAGTCTGTTAATTAAATTTTAGGGCCTTTGCCTTTGGCACCTGCCCTTACTTAACCCTTCATTTCAGTTTCTGCTGGAGGTTTTTTTCCTTGTTTGTCCTCCCTCCCCCAGAGTTTCTGTGCGAAAATAATATTTTTGAATATTTTGTAAATAAATTATGAGGGGCGCTTAAATGGTCTCACAGTGCAAATTAAGCACATGCCAGACTTTTGACTTTTTTCATGAAATATTTATTTTATATTCCCAAATATACATGAACTAATGAATACATTTTCAAATGAGAGATAAATATTGCTTTATAAGAAATGATCTCCCTTATACATCATGTCAGTATCCATGAAAAACACCTGAACTTATATTTTGGTGGTCTTAATGGGTACACTTAGCCTAAAAACTGAAAACATTCGTAATAAGTTACATTCCTTTGATTAAGTAATTGAAACAGTTATATTACTTATTACATTTTAAATAGGCTTACTAGTAATCTGTAACCTATTACATTTCCATATTCCCAGCCCTATGTATGATCAGTAAACTACACAGGAGCTGTTACGTCACAACATCTACGTTCCTACGGCAACGCGTTGAAGCTTCCTCCAAGAGGATCATGGGAAACAATTCCTGCTCTGGAGCGGAGGGAGTTTCGAAATATTGTATGTTTAGTTACGGTATAACATGTTATACCACAGTAATATGAGCTAGTAGGTGACTAATAGATGCGAGTGAAACATGTGAGCATAACCAATGTGGTGGAAAGATACTGGTTTGGCTTTTTTTTCCGGGAGTGAGGAAAATTAGCTGGGTGGCTAATGCTAGTTAACGGTATGATTTAGGTAGGTAATGTTTTTGTTGGTTCAAACAAGAGTTAGTATTACCTAAAACGATGTCTTAATGTTATCAGTACATGCCAGTTATTGCTGGAAACGTGTAACGGTTGAGTCTCCCTTTTAAGTTTTATGATAATTGTGACGAGCTGACATAATTGTAATGTTTATTTGAGGAAATTGACTAATGTTACCATATCGGTTTGCTTGTCCATATAGCGGATTGATTTCGATAACCCCTTTCTGGATGCATAACCGCAAGGAAAAACGGATACTGTCTTTTAAACATGGAGCTAGAGCTAGAGGTTGTGTTGTCATCCAGCATCAAAAGGAAGAAACCATGGCCGCGATTCTGCTGGCTCGGGCAGGTAAACAAATGACCAATACTTCACATTTAAGAAGGTTACAGTGGCTTTCCTATCATTACCAGTAATATAATAATGACTGCAAACCTGTGTCATGTCACTAGGAGAAAGAGTCTGTGTTCCTGTTAGATGACAAACGGATCAGCGAGATCAACATGGTGTCTGGCCGCACCAAGAAGAGGACCCCTAAACTCCATCCCTTTCTCAACAGTGTGGTGACAATGGCTTCATCCCTGAGTTTATTGTGCCAGCTCATAGCAAAATACTTCTGACACTTGTCAATTCTTATAACACAATACTTGTCTTTTCTTTTTCCAGGTATGTGGCTTTGTGGACTATTGGTCACGGGAGAGCTGTTTCTGTGGAACAGGGATAAAGATTTGTTGAAAACTGCTGCAGCAGTCCCAGAAGTACTTCATATGATTACTACTTTTCAAGGTATATAATCTATGTATACATAAATGTAAGTGTCATTGCAGTGTCAGTAGATGAGCAATGACTATCCCAGTGCTAAGAAAAACATTACCCATTTGAAGGAGCTCTGGCCAGCTGCCTTAACATCAGCGAATGGATTTTGAGCATGCAGTATGCACACTATCTACACAGGTATTCTCAATTGTGAGACTGTAAAGTGCTGTGACTTACAGAATGTGGCTTGTGCAATTTGTCAAAGATTTACTGAACCAGTCAAAAGTATGGACACACTCTCTCATTCAAGTGAATGGAAACGTGTACAAACTTTTGACTGAAACTGTACCTGCTTGTGTATATATTTCCGAGGATCACAATGACAAGAAAAAGTGAGTGGGTATTGGTACAGTGAGTGTAAGTTGAACTGCAGATTTGCTAATTTCAGTTATCTGTGGAACAATTTGTTAAAATATCAAGTTTTGAATCCATGCATGTATTTGTGTGTATTTTCCACAGGGAATGCTACAAGGCTGTTACTCCAAGTTTCAGGAGATGGGATGCGTGTACTCCTGGTAGCCATTACAGGGCAAGTGTTCCTGTGGGAATGTATGGACATCAGAGATTTGACGGGTGTACGAGATGGCACAGTCAAAGGACACTGGGCACATATAAAGCCCCTTGAAGATACCATTTTGCCATCTTCACAAGACAAAGAAGCATCCCAACACACCATCTTTGTTAAGACGGAGGTTTGTATTCTTCATAAGAATATGTTTGACAGATTGTGTCATGTTTTAAATGAATGACAGAATTTAAAAAACCTGCACTCCATTTCTGTTTCACTATCGGATTATTTTCTATTGTACTTAAATCCTATTTATATCTCTCTCCAAACTCCTTAACAGGCAGTGGGTGATACCTGCTTATCAGCATTTGTTTTCACATGTGGGAAGAAGCTAATCCTCAGCTGTCTGAAAATCCAATGGGAAGAAAGACATATGAGAGTAGGGTGAGTGAACAGGTTTATGTAACTCAGTTCTCCCACTTGTTGTCACAGTAGTTACAAGTATACATTTCTCTGTGTAGTTCTGTGGGATACAGCATACAGTGGGCCACCAAGACATACCCCATGTCGAGCCTTACCCCAGCATGCCAACCAGTGAAGTCCAGGGGTGCTTTAGTGTCAGCCTTCTCTCCTGATGGCCGGCTGTTAGCCATCGTCCTGAACCAGAGACAGCCCAAGGTAAGCGTATGGCCTCTCTTTCTCTTCTTGTCACATCTTCAACAGTTTTTTCCACGTCCATCCATACTTCCATGGAAATATGACACAAGATATGTTTTGATTGCAGGCTACACAGGTCCTCTTTGTGAGCACACAGAATTTTGTCTCGGTATCAAGTGGTCTGGGCGGATGTGGAAGCAAAAAATTGGAGATCCCCTCTAAATACATAAGGTACAGTATGGATAAATAGCAACAATAACAGGTGTTGTGGCTGGTGTTGGTGTGATTGGCTGACTGCTGCACACAGGTTTAAACTGAATTCAGCACATAATTTTCAGACTGTATGAATAAAAAAATATACCAGAGAGGAATGAAAGGAAACCACAATGTCTGTACCGCTGTATCAAGCCGCTATTACCTCCACAAAAGGCTGTGTTACATCACCCAATGTCTGTCTGTTGTTAGAACTACTTTGAAATCTTTGTTGGAGAAGATGGGTTTTTTAAAAATGTCCAAAGATGCTTCACTTATCTTCTCTTTTAGGTCGTACTGGGTCGGCAGTATGACCTGGTCACCCGGTGGCCTTTTCCTGGCCTGTGTTCTGAAGAGAGGCTCACTTCTTATGTTGGCTCGCCTCGGAGGGCTTGTCACTCTAACAAGCTCCGGTTGCAATGTTGACTTCGGACCGGCACAGTTCCTACCCCTGCACCCTCTCATCACTTACCGGTATGTCGTAAATTGAGGCAATTTACATTCATTGCTCTTATTAACTCTTATTACAAGTTATGGATTTTTTTGGGCTGATGTTCTATGGTAAGGTTTTTTTATATGGATTTGTTCACTGTCATGTTACAGCATGCGAGTTAAGAATCTCTCATTCTTTTGTGCTTAACATGAATGAAACCAGTGTGAAACATGTGATGTTGTTTAACTATAACGTAGTTTTTTCTTGCTTTTTGTTATAAAAGTTTTTCGTTTCCTCCTGCAGGCCACCAATGTCTGCAGGGAAAGGGGAGGCCTCTCTGTCCAGCTCTAGCATGTCTGTGCGGGATGTCCTGAGGCAGCGATATTCTGTGACCTGGCATCCACGGCTGTTCTATCTCATTGTGTCTGATGGCTACATGGCCACAGTTTTGAGGGTGCTAGATAGGCCTTCTCCTGCACTGCTGCTGAAAACGTTACTGAGGGACACCAGCAAGGACCTCGAAAAAGCCAGCCGGATCCTGGATAAATCACAGGTGCTAAATCAGGAAATTGAAGCAGTAGAAGAGAAGAGATTTTATTCAAATTCAGCTTTAGGTTAATTATTTATTGAAATAATTCAAATGTCTTATTTTCAGATTCATGTGAGGGCATGGTTGGAGTCAGTATCTTGCCTGAATCTGGACAACAGCCTCAAGGAGTTCAAACCTATTGTTACACATTTACCCAACACCACAGACTCTGTCATTTCAGCAGCCACAGATAGGTCCACTTTACCTCTTTTCCTGCAGGACCAAGGGACATTTGGTGGCACCAAGGAGCTTCTTGAAAGAGTACAGGTCTGTCAAATACTGTTAGAATATAGAATATAACTTTAGACCCAATGTCAAAATGTTCAAACTACTGTACTGGATTTGATTACATGGAGTAATGTTGTATTGTGCCTACTTTATCATTTGCTTTATTCACTTATGTTACCAGTCTGTAACCTGGTGTTTATGTGTTTGGTTTCCCAGACATTCTTTGAAGATGATTCTGATGTAGACGGACCTCCTGTTGGATCTCATGTAGAGGATGGCGGACGTCTGGAGTTTGCCTCAATGTTTGACACGCTCCACGCCCTCGACACCAACACTGCACTTGTCCCAAGCCCAGATAATGAAATCATGAAGGACTTTGCTGAAAGAGAGAGGAAGACCCCTCTTCTACATCGTGAACTTGGGAAGATCCAGAGCAGGCTGTTAACAGCCTGGGCTTTTAGCATGTCTCTAGGAGACACCGTGGAAAACAAAGCTTATCTGCTAAAGCACATCCTCAACTGTGTGGTGCGGCTTGCTGCTTTACTTCATTTGATACCTAGCTCCACGGTCAGCACGGGGAAAATAAATACCTCAGATTCTACTTGCCTCCTGCACCTTCTCAAATCGCTTCTTTCTTTTCTTCCATGGGATAGAGCTAACTCAGATGGGCCACACTGTCTGGGGCTGATGGTAGAGCTCAGTAAACGGATGGTACACCTGCTGCTGAGCCCTCATCCTGAGTCCTACCAGACTGGTCACAGTGCGCTATCATCTCATAGTCTATCCACAGTACTGCTTATCTTGCAGCTGGTCTCTGATTCCCTTGACCAAACTTACAGCCTGCATCAAAGAACTGTCTGGTCCTCAGCAGAGAATCAGCCACCACACCAATGGCCTTCAGATGTACACTGTGTGCCTCTACTACAGGATGAGAAGGAAGAGATATCCAGCTTTGTATATCAGGCTCGGCCTGTCCCCCAGCGACCGTCCAGCAGGTTGAGACAGTCTCTTTGACTTTTCACATATAAGTGTTTATGAGGAAATAGTCAAGTAGTTGTTGTTGTTGATGCCAGTCAGACAAAAGTTGTGATTTTCTTTTTTGGCCAGAATGTTTGGCGTGTGGCAGCGGTTCTATGAGATCACTCAGCAATATATGGAAGAATTGAAAGGCTTTAAAGGTTGTGATGGCTGGGAGGAGGAAGAGCAGCAGCTGTCTGTCATCATGTCTCAAATCCAAACAGCTCTGCAAGCTACAGGAGAAAGGCTTGAGGAGGGTCCTGCACTGCTGAGTTACCCAGGTCTGAAAAAAATATCTTATTTGTGTACAGCACCAACCAAAGCAAGTGTGATTGCATCCTAACCTAACTGTCTGAACTGTTATTTTTTGTTTTTAAAATAAATATTGAATTCTTCTCCCCTTCAGGGGAAGATCTTTTCCTGTGTGGCTTCTACCCAAAAAGTGCTGACACATGGCGGTCACAAATTTTGGAAGAGAGTAAAAAAAGTAAGACCATGTTGTCATTTTCCCCGTTAGCAGAAACAGTACAGTAACATACAATCTGAAATAGTAATCGTATATCTCTTTTAGGTTCTGATCGTAGTGTCTTCCAGGAGACTCGGCTTTGTCTGGCACTTCTATACAGTCTGTTGTCCCAGTACCATCTGAGAGAAGCCCAGGAGTTGGGAGACCACATGGCCCGCTTAATACTACACAGGGCTGGACAACAGGAAGACAGCACAACCTACATAACAGGTTAGGCATTGTCAACAATTACTCAGTCTTTTAGATGATGTTTATGTGTGTGTCAGTTTATGGAATCAAGTTATTAGCATTTTCATATTTAACAGCTTGATCCTTGATGGCTAACCCTTTATTTCTGATTATGTTTAATTACTCAAAACGACAAGTGTACCTCCCTGTGAAATAAGAAACGTTCGTTATTAGCTTTGCCTTTGTGCCCTACAGCAGACTCCCTTCCTTGCCAGTGGCTGCCAATGGACCTTCACAGTGACACAGCATGTGCAGTGGTTCAGACCCTGGGAAGATTCATGGCTGCTTATTTCACCAATCAACCGCTCTACATCTTGCCCCCACACAATGTGGGCATCCTGCCTCCACTACACCTACCTCATGGTGTGTTTCCAAAATCATTTCTTAGTTTAAATTATGTCTTTTTTAATATTAATATTACTATTTGGTAATATGTTCTTTCTCAGCCCCCAGTGTTGGGCGTTTGGTGCCGCTGTGCCAGGAGGAGGTGGCTAGAGCAGTTAGACGACAGCATCTGTCAGAAGTGTGGACTGTAGATTACGCCCAGGACCTGCTCCTGCTAGGGGGTCTGATTCCTGAGACTGTGTGGTTGGCTTACCATCTTGGGGACTGGAAGACAGCGGCCTCTCTGAGCTTAGCCTACACCAGTTACTGCGCTGACCACTTTGACTTCACTAGGTCAGTGTGTTAGCATAAAATATAATCGAGGAATGGATGAGTGTATTGGGAATGTTTCCAAATGTTACAATTTGTAACTGTTGCTAATCTTTATATAACAGGTTTAGGAGAAGAGAGCTCCACCTGCCAACAGTTTTAGAACCAGAAAGCATTTTTCAGGCTGAGTTGGAGTGTCTTTTTGGCAATAAGGCTGACTCCCAAGAGGGCAAAGACGAGGACAGTGACAAGAGCTTTACAGGTTAGTGAAACCTGACAACTATGAGATGACAGCAATGCACATAGAGCCCTTTAATTTGAATCTATGCTTTGTCTCATCTCCTATTACTAGATCCCTTGGAAGGAGAAGACTGGGACTTGTTACATGTTTCCATACAGGAGATTCTGAAGGCGTCAGTCATGGCTGGAGTGAATGTTACATCTTCACCCTTGTCCTCCTTGTTGGACGCAGCCAAAGACCTGTGTTCTGGCCTGCCTGCATTTGTGCCCAATGGACTGTATCTGCCTTCCCCACCTCTCTATTGTCCTCAGCCTTCCCCCAACACGCAGGTACATACACAAAAGATAGACTGTTACATATGTTTACATATAAATTCTCTGTAACTGTTTAAGAAAAAGTGTGTCTCATTCTTAGGACCCAATAGGGACATTATGGCAGTTTACAGAGGTTGCGTCTCGTCACAAAGTGTCTGCGGTTCTCCAAAGATTACTGTTACTCCTGAGATCAGCTCATTGTTGCCATCCAGCTGCCCAGTGGTACATCAGCCATCTGCGCCGTGCCAGACACCTACTGCACAAGGTACTTTCCAGGGCTGAAATGTTTTTAACATGTGTACTAAGAAGCTTAAAGGTCTGTGACATTCATAGTGCAAATATTTGATGTTGTTTTTAGATCAAGAAGAAGTACTCCTATCCATCAGCTGCTGAAGAGGAAAAGGCTTTCCCAGAGGGTCTCATGAAGTTTGTCACCCGCTCTGGATTCTTCAAACGAGGGCCTAATAAAGATGGTCACTTGGACTCTGATATCATTCAAACTATTAGTAAGATAACACACATAGTGCATCAATCAATTATCTAATTTCAACATTTTTTTATTTACTATTATTCTGCTTCAAGTCTGTTTCAGGGAGCTGTGTGGTTTATGCTGGATGCTTCACGTCAGGGATCAGCTCTCTATTTCCTGCAGGAAATATCAGGCTGCCAGACAGAGTGGTAGAGATGAACAGGTATCACATTTGCATTTGTGACATGTTTATGTATAAATATCCTCATGGATTCCCCATAAGTATTCGTGTATATTTGTATCCCTTAGATCCCTGGTGATCCAGAAGTGAATTCTGCCTGTGTGGATGCTCTCCACTGGGCCTGTCGTTTTCTACCTTTCTCTCATTTCCTCAATGCCGAGGAAATCCTCCAGGACATACTGCTCAGCCTCGTGTCTGAACTGCCTCCTGTGTCTCTGGTGAAAACACATTTTCTTGCCTTTTCACACAGACGTTTATCAAAGTAAAACAGAATGACCTTGACTGAGTGCATTTCTCACTCTTGGCTGCTCTTCTTTTTAGGTGGCAGACACACTGGCACACGCTTTCCCAAAGGAGGAAGAGTCTGTCAGAGTCCCTCTAAGAGAAAAGTATAACTCACTGCTGCAGAGATTGAGACAATGCAATGTCCTTGGTATGAACAACTCTATTCACTCACAAAGTGCTTTGAAATACTTTTTGGGAGATTTATGCACTTTATAACATATTGTTTACGTTCCCTGGTACATGTATTGAATTATGGATTTTTCATTTTTAAATTATTTGAATCTGTATTTGAAGTTCTGGTCACTGTATGCTTATTTGATCAATGATAACATTTTTAAACCTTCCTGGATCCCTTTGGGTGAATGGATAAATTACTTTGATCCTTTACTTATTATGCATTGCCATTTTAATATATGTAATATGTCTATAAATGTATTCTGTCACATGCTGTCTGTTCTGTAGAAGAGGAAACACAGGAACCAAATGAGCTGATGATCATTCTCCTTCAAGACAAACTCAGGCAGAGGAGAAAACATCTTGGGCGTTTGAAGAGGCACCTTGCTGCCCCTGAGCTCCATCTGTGGGAGAAAGAGGAGGAAGAGGAGGAGAAGGGAAGCAAACATGGGATGGCCATGTTAAGACAGCTCTCCCTGGGTACAAGTCTGAGCACCAGCACTTTAACTGATTGTGGGTTCCCCCCGCTGTGCAGTGATGTAGACACAGCAGAGAATACATCTGAGGCTGTCTCTCCTGAACAGAATAAGAGATCAATAAACAGGTATCCAGCGTGCAATGAAAGCTCATCCATTACTTTGAGGAATTGCTCACATGTGGCTTATTCTGTGATGTTGTTCTTTCAGGGGCGAAAAAGCTAAACTACGAGACAGAGAGAGTGCAAAGAAAACTGTTAAGATTGAGAGGGTGATCCAGGAGGAGAGTCATGCAGCCAATGCCAAAGAGAATGATGACCAACATAATGTGGCTCTACCCTCCTTACCAGTGGTTGGCACCTGGGAGTTTGAGCTGGAAGATGAAGAATATCTCAATTTCCTGGAGCTCTTCCTCAGCTACGTTCTTGAAAAGGATAGTACTGATGGAGGGGACTCAGGCAGTGAACTTCCTTTGTTGAGAGGCTTCTCCTCCAAGTTGAGGGAGAGAGAGTTGCATTCTCTAACCTTTGATGTGCTCACAACTATACATCGACATCAAAGAGATGGTCAGCATCCAGCAAGAAAACACTGGAGCAACAATCCTCCAGTGTTCAGAGCTGGCTGCTGCTACAAGTCTATAAAACAAGCTACAATACCAGAGCCACAAAATTCCATCTGCAGCGAAGCCCCCATATCAAGAACTAGCCTAGCTGTCACCTCTCTTCCTGGGTTCAGAAATGGGAGGCAAAACGGTCTGTTTAGCCTCCAACAGCAGAGCCGTGTGCCTTTAGTCCAAAGAATGAGGAGAGCCTACTCTGGTTCTGATACTAGCCCTAATCAAAGTGCTTTTCCCATGGGTCAGTCATCAGATCGTTTGGTATTTGGCTCTTCAACCTCTGTGGAAACCGTGGTAGAACTGCAGCAGGGCCTCGATCCTAAATTAGAAGCTCAGTTCCCAGAGCTTGGCAGACTGCTGGAGTGGATGGTACGATGGGCTGATAGGAAGGTGCTTCTGGGACATCATGGCAAAAAGAAGAAAGCTAAGGGAGATGGGATCAGAGGAGCAGTTAATGAAGGAGTAGTGATTCGCATAAAAGCCTCTGCGCCTGCTGTCCTCACATCCCTCAGTCTGCTGGAGCACAGGTACACTACTCTACTTGGGACCGATCACTACAGTGCCCACATCCAGATTCCAGAAACACAGTGGACTGTAGTCCCTGTGCTGCAACCTGAGGTGGAAGAGCTGAAGAGAGAGAGCAGTGTTGATACAGGCTACCCTGGATCTGCCAACACTCCCATCACTGGCCTTGATCACAATCTACAACAAGAAGAACTGTTCATGTGAGTGCCCCATGTTTTATTTGGCTGGCTGAAAACAAGCACACATATATACAAGAAGCTGGTTTGAAATCAGCTGCTAAGAAGTGCCAAATATGTTGGAGGCATTTCAAGACAATATATGAAATCGGGATGTGATCTGTCACTTTATGTGTGGTTTATCATAATACAATTTACTGAATATATGAAGAATCTACTGTATTGATATTGTATTTACGTCCCTGCAGAGATTCTCACACAGATGAACCAGAGGAGCTGACGTTTCACAGGACACCTCTCCCCAATGACCAACTTTCCGTTGACACTCAGATGAGACCATCAAGTTCACTCCAGCTGTCTCTTGGTGATTTAGATGTTACACCTGAAAAAGAAGGTATGATGCAAGAATAAATTGGCTGCAAATGCAGACGTGTATAGCAGAGAATATTAATTAACATGTTTGATATTTGTCTTAGGCAAAAGTAGTGACGGTGAGGATGTGGAGGTGTCCTCTTCTGTTTCCGATGGGAACATCTCCGGAAACATCTGCACACCTGAAACAGTGAATATTACTCTTAATTTTTCAAGTTTTTTACACGTGTCATGAAGGTTGTCGCAAAGCACAAATAATTTGTCATTTTTGTCCTTTTCAGAGTTTAAAACTTGCAGATCTAGACTACTCAGAAAAAGACTCCACCTCTCTGTGAGTTTTGAGTGAATTATTTATTAAAAACGTATGAATGGGTAAAGGGAGCCGTTACTGTAGTATGTTAGTGAGAAAACAATTTGTACATTTGCATTTGGTTTTGAAACCCCATGTCAAAACCGAGTTAATCATTGAAATTTCCTGTTCTGTAGTTTAAGCCACAGTCATACTAGAAGCCAACAAGCCCCTCCACACCCAGAGCCAATAGCTCTTCCCATCGTCCAGGCTGAGGCAGTGGTCCATGCAGAGCTCCCTGATCCAACTGGAGTACTGCTCCCCAATGCACTGGAAGATCCCCCAAGTCTTCAGCCACAAAGCTCCACAGCCAGCGCACCCAATGTGGTTCCTACTGTCCCCAGCCAGACATCATCCACTCCGCCAATGAGACAACGTCTGGGTGAAGACTTATTCAGATTGGTCCAGGTAAGAACAGACAAATGGACTCTATTCTTTCAGAAATGACTCGTAATTTACATGTATTTGTCCTTGTTTTGCAGCATATCAACCACATGAGCCTGATGGAAGTTTTGGGAGAGTCATTTTCAAACCTGCAACTGGCTCAGCAGAACTCGTCTTTGGCGCAGTCTAACACAAACCCCTCACACCCTAATGTGCCATCTTCTTGTGCTGCCAATTTCACACCTCGACAAAATGCCTTGTCGGCTCAATCCACAATTTCACGGGCCCCTCAGACACAGGCATGTGTGCCATGTTCAGAATCCAGCAACACTCAGTTTAGTCAGGCCCCTGCATGCATGTTTGCAAACCAGCCTGCCACACAGAGCTCAGGGAATCTCTCTCCAACAGTTGATCAGTGTCAAAGCACCAGGAATCTACCCTCCATTGCCAACGGTGCAGTGGTAAATTATCAGGTATTGCTCAAATGTATTGCTACATTGTGACACATTCTTTCTGTGTAAACAATACTTAAATGACAGCTGATTATGTTCACTCTTTTTTTCCAGGAAATGCAACCGCTCTCTGTCCAGGCAGAGTCACCAGAAATTCAGTTTAGTCAAAGTAGGAGATTAATCCCCCCCTCCCAAGGGCTTCTGGCCACTACTGACACCAGCCATGCAATTAACAGTGCCCCTGTGGTAGTGCACTCAAGTGTACAATCTGACCATGCTTCCCAGGTCATGGGCCTGAAATTACTCCAGCTCCATCGTCCTCCGTTGCCCCAGCAGGGTGCCCCACGCTGTCCCCCAGCCCAAGGATTCCAGATGCCGCTCACTGCAAACCCTGCTACTCTGGAACCATTTCAGCCTCAGCTTAAACACAATCACAAAGCTTCCTCAAAGAAGACAGAAGAGGAAAAAAGAAGTGGGTCTTCAGTTCCAAAAAGGCGACTCAGTTTTAACAACAATCCTCCACATGATTCTACTCCCAGGAGCTATCATGTGCAGAGTCAGACATCAGAGAGATCCAGGGTGCAAGACTTCTCAGTACTCCCTCCTGCTTTACCAGCTCATGGACCTTCACCAACCCAGGGCATTCGTCTGCTGTGCTTTCAAAATGTTCCACAGAGAAACATCACATTCCCCCAAATACCCATAGTGTCTTCCTCCAGGCCCTTTAATGTAATTGCAGCGCCAATAGCAGAAACCCCTAGCATCAAGCTTCTTTGTATAGACTCTAAGCCAAAAATGGTAAGCTACTCTACCATTACTTGAAAGATCTTTCAAACGAATAACACCAAATGTGGCATTGCAATTTATGCTCAGATATCTGTCTCTACCACAGATGTTGCCCCAGGCAGCTGCTTCAGCCCAGGTGACCCGTCTCTTCTCTATGGAGGAGTTGAATAGTTCAGTGACAGAGAGGCAGAAGGCTGATGAAGCTCGACTACGGTTGCTCAGAGTTGACCCACCCATTGAAAGCAGTAGAAGAGCTACAACCTCTCCCAGCTCTAACTCCATCAAAAGGCAAACACATATCTTAATTTTCATGCTATTGATTAAAAAAAAAAAAAAAAAATAAATAAATAAATCATTATTGCACTCTTATTATATTTATTGTGTTTTATTTATAGGCAAAAAAGGAGAGAGCAAAAGGCTGGGAGGGCAAAAAAAGCAGAGGTCACATTTAGGCCAAATGAGTCCATCATCCCTACACAAGAGGTACAACAATTATAATCCTAGTAAGAATAATTTTGTACTGTCACCGATATAAAAAAACCCCATTTCACCACTGTCATTTGTTTGTTTCAATGTGTTTTTAGCCAGCAGATGAGCCTGTGAATGATGAGCCAGCAGCTGCAGAAGAGATCACCCCTAGACAGGATTTTGCTGTTCAACTTGGTTAGTGCCAAATACATATTTGAGTACACTTGCCTGTTGCAGTTATCACCAGGAAAAGCAATAATCCATACACATCTTTAATGGCAACTAAAATGTTGTTTTTCATATGTCAAACATAGCAGGAAACTCACATCACTATGTCTCAAAGGGACAACAGAAATCAGCATTCTTGAAAATGTATAGTGACCGGATAACAAGTCTACTGATTTTTTGTTCTTTAACTGCCAGGATCTGTTGACTCAATGCTGAGTGGTCAGAGATTATTGGACAAGGCAATGTCCACTGCAGCCGAGCTCCATGTCTTTGCTGCCACATGTAAAAGACCCCCAGAGTGCCATGATGCTTTCACAAACACAGACCCAGGTGAGTACAGGTGGTGGTAAGATTTGATACAGACTAAGATTGTAATATTTTTTAACAGTTGTAATTTAATTCCACTGTTGCTGCTTGTGTTTGTAACAGGATAAAATGCTTTCATGTGTTATGGGTTGGCTTTCTTGATTGATCAGAGAGTATTAACTTTTTTCTGTTCTGTCTGCATTTAATGAAAAATGTAAAAATGTTCTAAATGTAAATTATGATATTTTTCTTTCAGCTTGTCCTCCCAGACTGGTGGATAAAGCTGTGTCTGCTCAGGCCTCTGTGACTGATAGTAGTCCTAAATGTAAGTTGATTTGAAATTGCTGGTACAAGGACAACAGAGTGCTTTTTATTTTTGTGGACATAATGACGAGTTCAATTTTGTGTGTATGTGTACACGTGTGTTTTCTCCATCCAGCACGAAGGTCAGAGAATCAGCAGTTTTACAATGAGCCCCCTGTCCAAGACACTGTGAAGACTTCACAGACACCACAGATGAAGAATCTGGTAAGATGTCAGACATACAATGTGGACTCCATACAGTATGGTGCAGCACAGATTTTATATTAAATGTGCATTTTTGCAAGTACTCACTTTAAGCAATGCATAGTTTAATTTGCCTCTCTGTTTTTTCCATCTTTGTCTCTCAGGATCTGCATGGACGCCACTTCTTAAGTGTTTTGGATCTAGAAGACCAGATGCAGCACCAGGATTTGCCAGCCTCTCTTATCCCAGGATTACAGGACGTTCGTTCCGTCCCTTCTTCACCTACATCTGCTCAGCTTCATGTACTTGCGACTTCTGTTATCAGTGGTGCTGCTCCTGTCGCTGATCCACAACCCTCATTCACAATTCCAGAGTATATCCTGAATCCCTCCACTCACCCAGGTCTTTATATGTCTTTATATATAAGGTTTTATACAGTATGGGTGTAGATTGAATAAATTCAAACCTGTGGTGAACAGTATTGTCAAAATGTGGACTCAATATGTGTTGTATTTTCTAGATATCCTTGAAGAGACCTCACTCAGCTACATTGAGCCCAGGTGGAATCCAGAGAGAGTTGCTCCACAGGATATAGTAGATCCATTTGACTCGGAAATCTGTCAAGCCATAAAGATCCCGAATGCTGAATTTAACAGCGCCCCGTACACACCTCCTACAGTCTGGTTCTCATCTCGCCTCTCAGAACTGGATGTACAGTTAGCTGCGCTACAGAACATTGCAGACCATCTGGAAAAGGACTTTACCAACTCCAGGATGGTAAATATGCGTTTTGTTTTTATATTTTCAGTGTTATCCAAATTTACAAATAATCTTGTAAGGCTGACACGTATATGTAGATGATTCTTTGCTTGTCCTGCATTGTTTATGTGTAGTTGGTGAACACTATAGAAAAGCTCAGCCCAGTCTTGGCTCCGAAGACTGCAGGGAAAAAAACTGTCAGACTGGCTGTCCCACAGGAAGGTAAGACCCCAAAAAAGTCATCTATAAAGATTGAAAATAGTGCATTGCATTTTAATTGAAATGCAAGTCCAAATTATATTTTTTAATTGAGTAATGTTTAAAAATCCTCTTAGACTGTTGTGTATTCTCTGTGTCTCTCAGCATGGACGCCAAGACTTGCCACTGTAACAGAACCAAATGCGTATGAAGATGAAGAAAATCTGGAAGAACAATATGTGGTTCATAATGACTCCTGTACCACTGAAAGAAAATCTTCTTTTCTTTATTCCACTTCTTCTCACAGTACCAGTGCTGGTCCTTACCACCTTCACACTCCTCCAAGTAAAGATGCACTTTAATCAAACTTCAATTCAATTGCCTTAAAATTATTGCATAATTTAAAAAAAACTGACTTGCATGGTGGCAAATAAAATCATTTACAGTTAATGTGTAGATATTAAAACAGAGTGCTGAATGTGGAAGCAATGTAGGCGTTAAACATTTTCTGGGTATTGCAACAGTAATATTTTTGAATGCCAACTGCAGCTAAAAGATGTGAAGCATAACATTTAACTGTCACAGTGTTTGTGTTTCTCTCACAGGAATTACACATCATGAGACTGAAGCAGCTGAAATATCTCAAGTGTAAGTTAAAATAGATTGGAAATATTTTAAGCATTTAAAGATTTATGATATTTGTTTTGGGTGTGCTTGGTGCACTGTTATTTTGTCCATTCTCTCATGTTTTACGGTACTGTCCTCTCCACCTCGCTCTAGATGGGCAGATGAGAATCTGGGTCAGACCGGGCTATCTGATACAGCAGAAATCTTAGACGAGTTAATGAGAGAAGGATATTTATCCCCGACTGACCTGGATTTGTCCACTTCACAGACTGCACACCATAGCAGGTACAGTGACTATAAAAATGAGAGCTATTCAAAGGACTGTCTAAATAAGTCTGATTATCTATGAGCTGAAAAGTAATGTGACCCACAGCGCACTGGAGCAGCAGCAAAGTAGCTGGATGTCACAGAGACGCGTCCTTCCGGAGGATGAGAGGAGAGAGCTGAGGATTTGGATGAGAAAGAAACAGAGGGAAAGACTGGCTGTTTATCACAAACACAGAGAGAGCCTGAAGGAGAGGGAGCGCAAGCCTTTTTCTACTTCTGGGACAACTGTGAGACAGCTCAAGTTATTATTGGAGTTGATGTTACATATTATTGTATCCACATTGTTAATCATCTCCTATGTTCTTGCTCGCTACAGAAATCTACAAACAAAAATCAAGCATCCATTTGGAGAACCAGAGAGGAAAAAGAAAAGTATGTGTCTGTTTACAGTGTTTGTGCACAGGAGAAATTAATGTGCATTTATGCAATTGACATTTTAATTGTGATTGGCAGGGCAATGCTTCTGGAGCAATATAATCAGAGGACTCATGAAGCCCATTCTTTGGCTAGTGATTTTTTCACCGGTCCTCCAATCCTGCTTAGTTCTTCACAGCCTGAAGGTGCTCCGATGAACTCCACCACAAGGTCCATCTCTGCTCCACCTTCTGGTATCGCTCACAGGTACCTCATGCAACAATAGTCTGACTAAGATCTTGTCTTATTAAAGAATCATTGTGATTGGATCTAGCAGCTGAACTAATCATCACATTTAATTCATTGAGTCAAAATATTAAGATTATACCACAATGACCAGAATCTGCACAGACAGCCTGTATGTTATGTTTGATAATGGAGTAATATCTTCTTCTTAGGACCTACGCTATATATCCTAATGATAAAAGAAGTCTTAAGTCTGAATCAGGACAAGCTCAGCCCCACCTTCATCCATGGACTGCTGAGGACCACCACAGGAGACTGGGACTACATAGACCAGGTACCAAAATGATATTCAGCTAAACTGATGTTGTGAATATGTTGATATTAACTCTGTTCTCATAAAATTGATAATATTAAATTGACAAAATGTATCTATGTTGACTATGTGACTTTGTTGTCAGTGACCTCTCTGCCAAAGGACCGCCTGTCTCAGGTCACCAGACGTGGCATGCTCGCCAACACAAAGAGCCACAGTAAACTGCACACAGCCAGCCAGGGTGAACAACTGCAGAGAAAGATGGGTTTGAACAAAAGTCCTACAGGAGGGACTGCTGTAGGGAGAGGGATTCAGAGGGAGCAGACCAAGATGGAAGAGAGAGAGGAGAGGGATGCGGTTAATCTGTGGGAGACCTCTTCGGAAATGTTTAGGCTGTTTGGACCAGAGGAGTCAAAGTCTAACATAGTAAGAAAGGCATTTTTCATACACTTGAATCTAATTTTTACTTTACATGAAAAAAAACCTCTCAGTCATCCTCAAATGAGTGTCTTGTGCAAGAAGAAGGAATTTGTTTAATTAATATGAGGATAAGAATACTGTACTATACTTTGTGGTTGATTGATGATGTCTAGTTTAATACATTGTTGTGTACCTCTCAGGTTTTGGCCGGGCTGTTAAATGCGCAGGATGATGGTGCCACAGCTGGTGTGTCAGGGATGGACTGGCTGGACAACCTCTCTGAGAGTGCCGGCAGCAGCCTCAGCAAAATAGACTGGGCTGCTATTGAGAGGATGGTAGCTGCTGAGGATGACTGAGTGTTTAAAGAAAAGGAAAAAACAATGTTGTGCAATGTTGACACCTCAATAGATGGTTTATTACTTTAAAATTATTTCGAGGATTTTATGTGCCTGTTGAATGTATGTTATATAATAAATTCCATCAACAGTGATATTAAATATATCACGACACAATCAATTTGTTTATTGGTAAAGTAAATTACATGTGCTGTAATCAATTTCATTTTCATACATAGTATAATTAACATTTATTGCACTGACATCTGCAGTGATGTCCTCTTTTTGAAAATGTAGGCTTGTGCCATCTGCGTATGTAATGTTTTTCTATATTTATACTTTATTTTTGTACAGACTTGAATGTCACTACAATAAAACAAAGTTTAAGTAGTTAAACGCGGTTTGTCCCTGTTTTAAATTGTTAAAGGAAGCTATCTGTCGTCATTGTTGCATGGCTTCACTGTGGATCACACAATCATTCTTTACAAAGCAAGGAACAATGTGATAATACTGAAACATTCCCGTAATGTTTAATGTAAACAGGCAACTTAAATCATTGACCTCCCATTGTCAACTTCAACACTGGATTTTTGCAATGGATCAACAAACATCTCCCACTTTACACACATCACAGGATTTTTATCTCAGTAAATATCATAAGGTGTCAAATCCACACATATGCCGCACTTAAACTGGGTATTTTTAATTATTTATTTATTAATTTTTTTATCACATCTATGAGACAGACACCAACTGTTGGCCTACAGGGGATACTCTTGTGTTCATTAAAATACGCTCACGGTTTTTCATACCAATCATATCCATTAGAAAACACTTGGGGGCACTCTGCGTCAACTGTGAGCCTTATATTTTCCTAGGATGGCAAAGGAATGCCACCCCCCCTACCTCCCCACCCCCTCTTTCCTGCCTGTGAGTGGCTAGTACTCGTTACCTTCGTCTGTTAGAAAAATAGAGGGCACTATAGTTAGAAATACAAGGTAAGCCAATCAAATGTAGAGTAGGGCGGGTCACTACTTCGCCATCCTAGGAAAAAAAATATCGCTAAATGACTACAGCAAGGAGAACTTCCGGAGGTCAAAGTTAACCGTTGGATTTGAAAACATGGACCCCAACAGTATGGATGAAGGTACCAACGTTTTCTCTTTTTAAGTTTCATATAGCTGTTTTATACGCATTACTTGAATGTACAAGTGAAATAGGTTATATTTCCAAATGTTCTTAATATAAATCAGCCAGCTATACGTAGCAAAAACGTAAACAAACTGATGCAGTAGCTGTTTTTGTGCTAGCTTATTTTTTTTTTTAGCTTCATTTATGTTCGCTATAAAAAATGTTTGTCTATTTTTCATCCCCTGGACTTTTAGTACAGTTTTTTCTTTAGCAAGTCATAGCTTTAATTGTCCTTACAATGGGAGAAAATGATGCCGTTTTATTGTTAAAAGTATTCATCTCAATCAAGCAGAAACGACATAGCATGGTTAGCTAGACAGTTAAGGCTATAAAGTTATAGTTAATAGTTAAGGTTCAATATTTTAAAGTTTTCAAAGCCAACATTACAGTCCAAGTCCGAGGATGTCAAATCCAGCTTTTTGAAGACATAACTATATATTTGACATAGGTTAACAGTCAAATAAAGTGACTTAATGTCACCCATAGCCATAGTGTTGTGTATGATAGGACCCTATACATTGTTACCTTTCCATAACTCATTGTTAAGTATTCATTCAGTTTTACGAGTCATTTCCCCTAAGTAAAATGTATAATAATAATAATAATAATAATAATAATAATGCATTATATTTAAAGACGCCTTTCAAAGCACTCAAGGACACCTTACAAGGCACATAAAACACAACAACAGTACATCAAACAATATAAATCAGGCAACATTTAGTGCAAAGATAAATAATAAATATGAATGTGACTATAAAGTGCATCAGTACAATAAATAAACAAGAACGTGATTGCATAGTTAGTGTGAGACAGAGTATGCCACTCTGAATAGGTTCGTTTTCAGGCGGGATTTAAAGGTGGAAACAGAGTCAGAAGTGCGAATGTCTGGTGGGAGAGAGTTCCTGAGGCAGGGGGGCAGATCGGCTGAAAGCTCTTGACCCCATGGTGGTAGTTAAGTTGGCAGATGGGGCAAAGAGCTGGTTGGCAGAGGAGGATCGGAGAGTTCGGGAGGGTGTGTAGATGTGAATCAGTTCCGAGAGATATGATGGTGCCAGGTTGTGAAGGATCTTGTATGTGAGGAGTAGAATCTTAAAGTCAATGCAGGATTTGATAGGAAGCCAATGAAGTTGCTGCAGGGCAGGAGTGATGTGTTCAATAGAGGGGGTTCTGGTTATGATACGGGCGGCTGCGTTCTGGACCAGCTGGAGTTTGTGAAGAGATTTCCACGGAAGACCAAAGAGGAGAGGGTTACAGTAGTCCAGACGGGATAGGTTATAATAGATTGTGCTTCCTTCACTGAGGGGGCTCCTGTTGTTGAGTCTTCGTAGCTTACAAAGAAAACACAATTAAAAGAGCTGTACTTTAAAGCATTCACATGAAAAGGAAATTGTAATTACAGTTTTTATGATAAACATACTTTTTGTCTCTTTTGCAACATCAGGAAAGAGTGGAGATGGAGACATTTCATCTGTCATGGGATTCTCTGGGTTTGGTATGTACAGCGGAGCAAAATGGACATATGATATATGATAAACTGACATTATGAGTTGAGTCAGGCATTGCTCAAGTGAGTTTTGTTTGTTCCTTCCAGGTAAGAAGGCCCGTACATTTGACCTTGATGCCATTTTTGAAACAACCCGACGAACCGCCATTGAGAGGAGTCAGCATGCATTAGGTAATGTTTTTTTTAATTAACAACAAACATGATACGCAAGTTGTTTAGTAATCATCTTTATGTCACAGTGTGTGAAATTGTAATCATTGCTTTTTTCAGAGGAGAGGCAGAAGACTCAGACGGAGGGAGGCGGGGAAAGCTCCAAGTCAGTCAAACCGTCAATCAACACACAAAAAACCAAAGCTGCTGCTGCTGCTACTTCTAGGTAACGTGATTTAGTGACTAATACTATATATCACAGTTTGATCAGACTGAGACGCAATTACATGTTCGCTATTAAAGTTTTTGCTTTGTTTGACAATTGTGTTTTTTTTTTTTTTTTAGAAAACAGGAGAGTGACAGCAGCAGTGACAGCGATTCAGACTCTGACTCTGGCCTTATTGGGCCTCCCCTACCTCCTCAACATACAGCCCAGGATGACGATGATGATGATGAAGAGCTTGTAGGACCGCCTCTCCCACCAGGTTACACAGGCAGCACAGCTCACAGTGATGAAGATGATGAAGATGGGGAGGGACAAGATGACGACGATGATGATGTATGTCTAGAATGTCCCTCTTGTCCTCCTGTCTACACAAATGTTGTCTTTTAAGATTTTACCACTAGATGGCAGCACAAGAAAATATAGGGAGTGGACAACTAACATTTTGTGTTGCTGATCAGTAGTTCAGTTGTGTCCTGGGTGATTTTTCCTGTTTTATTTCTAAAGCCTTTCTTTACCACTTTATATGTATAAGCATAGAAAATGTAGCACTGCTATGCATTGGTTTAAACAGTCTAATCAGATCCTGCAAATGTGGCAAGTTATGGGCAAGTTCCTAACTTCATATTCAACAGTGTGACTGTAATTTGCAGCTGATGACTTTGATTTCAGAGGTTTTAGTCACTCAGTCTATTTAAGTTAAAAGGTTATGTGTGATTGAATGTTAGGGTGAAATACTATGTTATAAATACACACCTTATTAAGCCCTTTTTTCTTTCATAGAATCCAGTGAAGAAGATTCCAGACACTCATGAGATCACTCTGCAGCACGGCACCAAGACGGTAAGGCCTTCTTCTAATTTTACTTTTATTTTAGCTGCTTTCAGAGGCTACTGTTTAGTGACAAGTACTCTGAGTAGCAGAAGCAAACTTCCACAGTTGGTTCGCCTCCTATGGATGATCATCAATAAATGAATTGTGCAGACTTATTGATTGTATTTCATTTGTAAATGAGGCAACTGCGTCCCCAGGTATCGGCTCTCGGTTTAGACCCCTCTGGAGCCCGGCTGGTGACTGGTGGATATGATTATGATGTGCGGTTCTGGGATTTTGCTGGGATGGATCAGGCACTACAGGCCTTCAGATCCCTGCAGCCCTGTGAATGGTGAGTGTACTTCTGAGAACTTAACACAGAATATCAACACAGTTGCTTAACATGTGGGTAATTAGTTTCATGCAAACATCCAGGAAGCTCACTGTATTTATGTGTGCCAAAGTGTACACACACACACACATTTGTTGAGGTTCAATGAGCTTCATGTTGACTCCAGGACATCCTTTCTTTTCATTCAAAATGAGCCTTTCAGAAGCAGATGGTTGAGATGCGTGGGTGTTTGTATGTCTGCAGGTGTTTACTCCGTTTCACTGAAGCCATCATCAAAGTTTAAATTCTTTATTGTTTTTTGGGAACCAGTGGGCTGAGCAGGAGCAGGCTTCCCCTTATTTACGCTACATTTATTTTGATTACAGTGTGATCCAGTAGCCTCTATGGTTTACTGACAAGCTGGGTTTCATAGAGAACTGTGCTGTTGAGGTCCGCTGTTCGTCTTTCCTGACCCAAAAAGGCAGCACCTTAGTTTGGTCAAACTGGAACAGTGAGGAAACTGAGCATTTGGTCCAATTTAGTGAACCTTTGAAGTTTCCAAAGAGCACTGATGTTAACCTCACTTTCATTTCAACAATGGAACTTTTAATTCAGTGCTGTGTTAATGCTATTTGATATTGACCTGAATTGCTAATCTCACTCTGGGGAAGTGGTGCAGGTAGTTGTCCACCTCCTCACTTGCATGTGCTGTCCTGTATCCTAGAATGATTGTGTCTGTATATGCTCACAGTTATGGTTTTCAGTCTCTGTCTGTTGCCTGTGCTAGATCAAAGAGACAAACCATCACATGTACATCAGATGTTATGATGTTTTCCATAGTCACGTGTACCTACTGTTTGTTTTGCCTCTGAACCCTTTACATGATTAAAAGCTTCTTATATAACAACGTTTTGTTAACAGTCTTGTTCAGTCACAGTTTGCAGATGGCTTGCAAACAGGCACTAAGACACTTATCAGAACTTCTCAGCAATGCAGAACTCTTCATGTGTGATATGTGTGTGACTTGTGTGTCTCCTCAGCCATCAGATCAAGTCCTTGCAGTACAGCGTCACTGGTGATGTCATCCTGGTGGTTTCTGGCAACGCACAGGCCAAGGTGTTGGACCGTGATGGCTTCAACGTCATGGAGTGTGTGAAGGGAGACCAGTACATCGTGGATATGGCCAACACTAAGGTATTCTATATTTACATATATTTCAGGTTCAACACAACTTTGGACTTTTTTTTTGGTTTTTATTGTTATATATAATATATTGCACTCCACCTCCACCCACTACAACCTCAACAGTAAACATAAAGTAGATTTATCACCTTTCTGACAATGTGGACACAAATTGAAAATATATTACATTTGTAAAAGTAGACTTTATGGCAGAGCTGTTGGATTGCATTAGAGTTTGCAGGTGTTCTTAATAAATAGCTTGGTGAGTATATATCAGACAAAATAAGACATTTAAAGATGCCACCATGAGCTCTTAGAAATTAAAACAACAATTAATGGGGAAAATAAAAGTCAGATTAATTGATTATGAAAATAATCATTTGTTGCAGCCCTAAATAATCCACCATTGCACAAGAAAGCTGTGTGAGGTCTGGTAGGTTAGGGTTAGGGTTAGAATTTGGTCTGTAAACTTAAATGAATTTTTATAACAGACTTTTCCCTTCTATAGCAACAGCAGTATGCCCAAGAGAGACTATTCATTTTAAGCACAGGCTGGATACAACATGTCTGATTTCAGGCAGAGAGTACTTTTAATTTCATATAATACTTCATTCAATACATTGTGCACATTTCCTCATCACAAACTTTCAGGCTCACAAATCTTTTCTTGCTTTAATCCCTATGCTCCTCTTTTCTGCTCTATGGGTGAACCCTGCCAACACATAATGGTAGCAAGGTGTAGCCATGAGCTGCTCTGTTTTTGTGTATGAGGATAAAGGTCTCTGCTGTGTGACCAGCCAGAGGCACTCTCAGAGGAAGAGGAACACCAATTGCTTTCAGGACTTTTCGTGGTTCATCTCTTCCTTGTACCTGAATCTACAAAGGATGATCCTTATTTAGTGTCCATGTTTGGATTTTACTGCGGTTAAAAAAGCTTTATTGTTGGTTACTAACCATCTGTTACAGCTGCAGTGCATTTAGACATGGTTTATACCGCCCATATGAATTACCTGAACAAGTGAAGGCCCATTGATTGCAAGTAGTGTTTTCCTGGATGTCCCACATTCTTGTCCTGCTCAGCCCCATCTGGAGCTGATGGGAGAGTTTGGTTCAATGACAATGCGTTTTGGCCCACCGACAACGTCCCAGCGATTTGCTGCGTCTCATGTGATAATTAAGTCCCTGCCTCTGCTCTGCCGCTGTCGACAGACAATTAATTCCTTCCTAACTCATCCCATTGTGTACACAGAGATTTGTCACAGAGGCCTAGACACACAAGTAGTAGGATTGTATTAAATGTTGTTTTTTTAATTATGATATAAAATCTCAGAAAACAGTGAACAGTGTTTTGTGCAACCAACAGTCCGAAATCCAAAGGGAGAAAAACAGAGAGAATCAAATCCTCACATCTGAAAAGGTGGAATAAAAGAATAGTAAGCATTTTTCTTAGTAAATCACTTATTTGATGATCAACATTTTGAATTTGTATCAATTAGATATATTGATTCTTTGAATATCCTGCTCCAATTTTCAGTTGATCAACTAATCCATTAATCAACTGATACTTTCCGCAGTCCCAACCTGGACCTAACAAATCCAGAAACCTGTTTAGCCTTTTCTAAATGCAGTTACAATACAAACTATGACAGGTAATGCATTTATTTGAGGAAAGAAATGTTGCCCTGTTTTTCTGAATGAACAAAATATTTATCTTACAATTCTGAGAAAAAATCTACTTTGTTTTTCTGAATTAATGAGATACATCAAAGTTTTGACTGTGGTAATGTGAGCTGTGGAATGCAAATCTGTGGTCAAGCCAGCCACTGTCTGAACTTTTTTGCACCTAAAATAGAACAAATATGTTAAGGACGGAGTGAGGCGAAAGATAGGCGTTTTCTCTCATGTTCTTTTCTGAACATTGTGCATTATAATTTTTTCCAAGTTTTATTTTGCCTATAGGTCACGAGATAAAGCCTAAAGATTTGTGGTCCAGATGTCCTCTGTAATCCCTAACAGTATTAAAGTTGAGTCATCACACTGTACCTGTTTGTGGAAATTGCACACTTAAATAACCTCTTAGCTCTGTCGGCAGTGTGGTGTGTTTGTTTCATGTATTTTTGGACTCAGATAAAAAACATTTTGCCTGTCCTGAGATGCCTGACAAACTAATAATAGCAATGCCATCTATATTACTTGAAGGGAGAAGTATATCCTAATGTTTCAAACCAAAACCAAATTAAAACTGAGAACTTCTCTTGGGATTTTTAGGTATCTCATTAATTCAGAAAAACAGCTGAATTTTTTTCATGAAAACTTTTTTCAGAATTCTGAGATAAATATCTCATTAATTCAGAAAAACAGAGACTTTTTTTTTTCCGTCAAATGAATGCATTATTCTTCAGTAGAAAACAAACTGCAGAATGCCGGATTTGTCCCAAGATAGTCAGTTGTTGTTTTCGGAGTGACTTCTTTTCTTGGCTCTGTTTGTCATTAACATGTTCTATTTTTGTTTGCTGTTTGTATGAACTTAAGTCTGTTTCTGTTTAGTCATTGGCAATTTGTTGTCCTAAACAGTTGAGGAAGAGGAAGGTATCAGCTCCTTCACCCTCATCATGAAGCTCTTGTGATGAATGATTCTGTTTATTTTGATGTTATTGCACAGAGCAGGGAGGCAGTCGAGTCATTCACAGCCCATTTGAGCTTTAACCTCATACGTTGAGTGTGTTTTTTACCATAACACTTAACAACCAAGCAATTTGTCATTACTTCTTTTTTAGTCTTTAAACAGCAAGACCTCAGCAGTTTCCTTCAATTGATTATTAAAGCAGTGTGCTTAAAGTATTTGACGGGGAGCAGCCAGTGCTCTCTTCCTGATGTACATACCAATGTCATTTGGTCAACTGCTGTTCATGCAAGCCTCTGCCTTCTTGAGCATCCTGTCAAACAGTGGTATGTCATATCTGAAACCTCTTTGCAGCACATTGAAGTGTTCCTCTCTGACCTGGCAATGAGGGGAGGCCTCCCCCTGTGTTATCCCACTTTGAAGTCATTTGTTATGAGTAATTCTTCGTAGGACGACTCTAACAGCGGAAATGGTTAGAAGTTACTCTGCTAGGAGCTTGCTGTTTGGAGCTGTGACCTCTACAGCCTGCTGCACTTCTTCAGAGTTCACTCACTCAGTTATACGACAAGGCCTAAGTCAAGATTGGTCAGAAGTCAAGGTTACAATATGTTGAAATTAAAGGTCCAAAATACATCCTGTCCTCATGGGAGGGCACTTTTAAGGTGCATTCAGAAGAAATGACAAAATTGGTGCCTCCTGGGAACTTTTTTGTGCTTTAGAAGACTTGTTTGTGTTGTGAGGTCTCACAGTTGCCATGACGATTACACAACTGTAGTACATTGTCACAAAAACGTAATTAAACGGATGACTTTTTGCACAGTCGTTTTGGCTCGAGAGCAGCTGTCTTTTGACAGATTGCAAAAGAAGTCTTCATGAATGTTTCTTTATTGGTTCCTCCTGGTAACATTTCCCATGTTATGTTTCCATCAGCTCTTACTGGCTACAACTGCTACAGCTGGCTTTTAAATATCAAATGGGTTGGAAACTGTCATATGGTAAATGGCAACCTTAGATATCCTTTTTATCGACTGGATTAACATTAAACCACATGGTTCACAGGTGTGTGCTGCATCTGAAAATGACGCTAGCTACAGGAAGTGGTTAGCATCAATCTAGAGCCCGTTAAAAGTCTGTAGTTTGTTAATTTTCCCTTTTTTCTCTTTTAAGGGCCACACAGCTATGTTGAATTCTGGCTGCTGGCATCCCAAGATTAAAGAAGAGTTCATGACATGCTCCAATGATTGGTGAGTTTTAAATATGTCTATAATGTAATGCAGTGGATCAGCGAGCTGCAGGCAGAATCTGTGTTTGTTGTAGGTTCTCTGTGGTATATAAGCTTAAACAATCTTGCACATTTAACAACATGAACCAACATGCAACATACGGTTTGCATTTTTTGTTTTTAATACCAATTTTCCTGGTATTAAAACACAATTACACTTAAATTTAAATGTCCATAAAAATTAAAGTGGAGTGAAAGTTTATGAATCAGGACATGCTGTGATTATAGGTATTTCTCTGAGGCACTGTAAACTGCCAAATCTAATTTTCAGACATTGCTAAATGTTTAACTCTAAGCAATGAAACTATTGTATTTTGTTGTATCACCCTACATGACTTTCCAGGATGTGCATAAAAAACATCTTATTTAATGGTCTACTGCACAGTGACATCCAGAATCAACCCAAAAAATCCCTTCATCTCATCAAATGAAATTCTTGAATAATATGATCACTTGTCCAACATTTATTGTGAATCATCTCATCCCTGCTGGGCAAGGAACTAGAGAACGCATATCCAAGGAAAACACTTCACTCTCATCTCTGCTGTCGCCAGCAGGGAGTCCTCTAGTCCAGACTATGCTTCTGGAAATAGTAGTTTGGCTCCACTGCTGTGCATTGACACATGGCACATTTTCTACTGGATGTAGTCCAGATGCAGACCTGTATTTGTAGGCAGTGATTAGGACCAGAGCAATGCTGCAGGAGATAGTAAGATGTGACACACACACACACAGTTAGAATAGTTTTAGCAGGATTCTGCATACTTACAGCAGCATGAGTCCTGTATGCCTGCAGAAGCCGTAACCCCCCTTGCCGTGTGTATAGGTGTGCATGAATATTTGTGAGTGAACATGTGTGACGAAAGCATAGTGATGAGTCTAAGTGAGTGTGACAGACAGCAGTGCAGAAACCCAGGGCTATCATCATCATTAAGTGGAAACAAGGGTCTGGCTTTGTGGGCAGGCCGTGGCCCAATGTTTACCAGTGTTACTGCTCTCCCAGATGTGGAGGCTGGTTTATTTAGCTCTTATTGAGGCTCTGGAAATCCTCCCCTGGCACGTTAGCACTGGGTGTTGCCCCTGGCCGACTCACAGGAGAACAGCGGAGAGGAGCGCACAGGGAGCCATTCACAGGCAGAGCAGCTGCGTGTGAGGAGGGTTCACACCAACAGTGCAGGTCAGCAAAGCAACCTGAGTCTTATAGATGGAAAGAGCCAGTGACCAAGAGAGGGAGGGATCGCTCAGAGTGATTTACAGGTGGGAGAGGTTTTCCATATAACCCCATATTGCACTTTTACTTATCATCACGTAGGTAATGTGCAGCGCAATACAGGGGTTACTTGCTGATAAAGTGCAGTACTTCACTTTCCTGGTTGACCCCACAACCCTCCCTCTTCAATCTAAAGTGTTGCTCATTCCTCCATTAACAACAGAATGTAGCCTCCAGGGTTTTAAACCAAACATACAGATCACATTATTTCAATCCTTTCTGTGCTCTGGTAACACATCATTTTTTAAATTAAGTGTTTACGATACAAGTTTTATGATTTAGTACAGTTTTTTTTTTTTTTTTTGCAGATTTGCACTTAATTGATTGTTTCCTTTATGTCTGTTCAGCATTTTCTAAACATATTTTAGACTAGTTTGATATAAAAACTAGTCTAAAAAAAGAGTAATATTTAAAAAACAAGGGCCTTTTTATTCCCGTTTTTCTTTATATATATATGTGCATATATATATATATATATATATACATATATGCATATATATATGTGTATATGTATATATATGTATGTGTGTATATATAATATATATATATGACATACACATACATCTCAATATGTCACTTCTGTAATGTGAGACTTGGTTGGGGAACCATTAAAAAAAGATGGATATGCTTGGGAGTGTGTTTGCTCGAGTGTCAGTATCACACTTGGCTTTTCTCCATCTAAGTTCCCTCCGCTTTGCCCAAATCAGAATTTTCTGGTTTTAGTAAAAGCTAAATTTATGCGTTTGCGAAAACCAAATGTGAGCTTAAAACATGCCCTTTGGAAAGCATAGCGGAGAGTATGTCCCGGGCCCTGCTCTCTATGGACTTCAACATGACTTTCTTACCCTCAACTGAAACATGAACTCAAATAAAAAAACACGAACAAAAGACTGGCTGCTGTAAGATGTGTTTTTGCATTAATGCCGAATTTGTTCTGCTGCCTGTTGTGCAGGCATGAAACAGAGCTGTGACACTGCAGTCCCTTCATGGGTGGACCTTTTGTGTTCAGACATAATGTAACCCTATGGACAACATTATGGAGGGAGCATCTCTTTCGAACTTCAGTAACATCCTTTGAATTATAGAGTCTGCAGAGGCCAGATTGTGGTCAGTGGGCCTCTTCAGAATGGACCAGTAGTTGGCCAATAGTACCAGTCGGTGCTTGCTACTGGCTGTTTCTGCTTGAACATCAGACCAACACTCCTGTCTTTCTTCCTGTGTCAGCCTAGTTAGAGACTCTTTGTTGTGTGTATTTGAATAGGTTATTAAGCATGATCACTGGACCGCCCAGCTCCTTAATTAAAGGCCCCCCCGAGTTGTATGGAATCTCATTCATAAGAACTGCCTCCCAGCTCCTTGAATGATTTCATTAACCCAGCCTTTTTTCTTGAGAGGAAGTACTGATGAGGCAGTTAAATAAAGCAGCAGTAGGGTGGTTGTGATTGTCCTTGCACACTGAGGTTTGAATGGTGCTTCAGCAGGACTGCGACTCTCACCCAACAGTGAAAAGCAGTTCTGCTGAGACTGGCGCGAATGTGTCAACATTTCACATTCCTCCCCATTCTGTTTGAGAGATTGTGAGACTATAAAACGGCACAATATTTTCCAGCATTATTCATTTTAGATCCAAAGAGGCCAAATGCGTATTAAGAATAGAGCCACTTTAACTAAGGCTTTGCTGAAAGACTGAACACCTGTTTGAAAACTGCAGATTTATTTCTCAGAAAGTGAAGGCAATATATGCTGGGTCTACTCCCGGTGGAAGTATTTCTTTGGCAGGATTGAACTTAAAGTAAACTAAAAATATGGCTGGGACTTTTATGTCAGTGTTTTTTTTTTTTGAGAGCTGGAACCTTTTCTAATAAATGAAATCCCAAACAGTAGTGGCTGAAAAATCCTCCAGCACTGTTTAAACGTTTTAAAATGGTAATGAACCGTACTGTAACTAACTGTATGGAAGTCTATTCCTTGGTGCCTTCAATGACATGACATTGCTGATTATTGGTTTCACTTTGAGTCTTTTTATGGCGCCCCGGAGAACCATCAAAAATTCATATTATGCTCGTTTTGCGACTGAAATTTCAGCCAGCAGAGCAGAGGACAGGACAAACGGCGACTTCCTAATTGAGCCCACATGTTACTTCTGTTGAGCCCCGAGACACACTCGCAGATGTACACACACAAATACACACAATTTGAGGAATGTTTCCAGGAGGTTTGAATGCCAGGGATTCCCTTCCTGCTGGCCTGCTGTCAGGGCTGCAGCTGGACTCGGATGTGTTGCTCTGTGCAAGGAAACCCTGAGGACAACATGGCAGAGCTTTTTACTGCTGAGGAACAAACTATTTGTCTTTATCATGTGCTCAAACCAAACACATGATGTGATACATGTGACATGTTGAGGAATTACCTTCGGAGAGCATCCAAAAAAATAAAAGATGTTACACAAAGCAGATTCATGATCTGTTGCTTGGTTAAATCCTCATGATCAATGGTGCTTTTTTTATTTTGCTACCTGTGGTCAAAGTCTTTCTTTATAGCTTTATATGAGTCAGTATTTCTTTCTCTTTAAACTTTTGTAACCCGTGTGTCTAAACAGATAATATCTAACATACTATATACTAGTAAGTAGGTCATCTATTTTTCATTGCTCTCAGTGAAAAGCTTGGTGATAGCTCACTGTAGATCTTTTCGAGAGGAGTAGGGCTCTGCTGATCTGCGTGACAGAACAGGGATGCAGAGTGAGGACAGACTACACAAAGTGTGTGTGTGTGAGCATGTTGGGGCGATCCACAGTTTGACACATCAAGTTCATCCACAGTCCAGCACGTCTCCAATTGTTGCTTTACAATGCTAGTGTTCCATATCCTGCCCAAGAACGCACATACCGTACCACCAAGGAGTGCATCTGTCCTCCTTGTTCAATTTACAGTCATGGCTGAATTTTTGACTGCCAGTTATTTTGTAGTTGTTTAGTGAATGAATACAGTATCTTACTCAATCAGCCCATTTCATTATGAGGAGGTCTGATCGGGAAATGTTTTGCTTGACTAAATTTTAAGAGCTGTTTTAACTTCTTTTAGTCCTCGAGTCAATCATTTTGTATCCTGTAGAGTGGTCTCACCTACTCAGTTTACACCCTTTTAGACTGATCTTCCAGCTTGCAGCCACACTAATAAAGTGATGAAGTTTCTTGATTCAGTATCTCACAGTAACCACAGTGCATCTTTACTTAGACCACAGCGATTCCTCTTCAGCTTCCTTGCTTGAGCGCCAGTGTGTGTATGCCTCCTCCCAAATCCCTCTGTTATTTCCCCCACTTTATCTTCTTCAGCTGCAATGGAACATGGAGCATCTTCTACTCCTAATCCCCCTTTTTCAAAACACCGCCCCAGTTAGTCAGTCAACCGGCCATCAGGCAACACAGCCTGTCCCCATCACCGGAATTCGACCAATAAACAACCTTATACAAGTTGTATACCTTTCTTTTCCCTCTCTCTTCTTTATCTCTTCATCGTGGAAAGTGATCCTAGCAACCGTCAGCTCCCCTTGGTCTGTAACCTGACAGACAGATAAAATCTGGGGCCCGGGGAGTTGTCACTCCTCAGTTGATGTGTGAACGACTGCGCTACCTCGTAAAGTGCACACGCATGACTGAGGATGTATGGGGCTCATTTTATTGCATTCACCCCACTGTCTCTGAAGCATTTGTGTGGGAAAAGGGGGCCGCTGATTGAAGGGAAAACAGGGTTGCAGGGATAAGGAAAGGGGCGAAGGTATTGCCCCTGAATGTTTTTGCCAGTTTCTTCCTGCTGCATATGAATATTTTGACTTATTCAATGCTACTACTTTCCCCAAACAACCACCTCCTCTGATCGAGTAAAGATAGGTAAAGATCCTTCGAGGATGTTTCCTCTTTGGAATAAAAGGCACAATTGTCCCAATGAATTAAATCCAAGACTTCAAGTTGAATTTTTGTTAGTTTGATGGTGCATGGAACGTTTTTACACTTCAGTTAACAATTTTAGAGTACAAACAGCTTCCCCTTCCCTGCCCTGCTCTGTGTCTTGCTTCTGACAGATGAGGGTGTGCAGTCTTCGCCTTGTGTTTCGTGGTTGGCTCAAGACTGGTGGGCTCCAACCTCCCCGCTCTGTCCCCCCTGACAGCCGGCAGTGCCATGTTTTGGAAAGAGCCCTTACGATAAATAGCATTCCAGGTTTTGTGTGCTACGCAAAAGGTTATGTTGTCTTTATTGTCCTGACAGACGCCTACAGTCTTCTGTAAACAAAATAGAGATGTCTGTGTGAGGCAGCAGGTGGACCAATTTGTCATCCAGTCCATGACTATCACTCTTTCTCATTCTCTCTCACACATGCATTCATGTTAACACTCAGTGTACAATGCAGTAACCTGCACATTGTACTTGGCAACCCCCTCATACATACAGCTTTTGCACCCTCTTGCAGAAAGAGAGTTTTTGATTTATTAACAGCTATGGTTTATGTGGATTTAAGCACAACTATGCATCAAACAGAGTTTTATTTGACCCTTGCCAGTTCTTAGTCAAACCATATGTCTTCAGTTGGCATTTGTATCACATTGTTAGACTTATCCAAACACAGTTGAGTGTGCGTGTCTGCGACTTTGTAGCCGGCCATGGAGGAATCCTTGCCTGGATGTTAGTAGCAGCCCTGACTGTGTGTTTATACTCCTCTGCCGACCTCATGACCCAAAGGTCACGATGCTCACTAAAGCAGGGAGTGGGTCACACACACATTTGGACACGTTCTGTCTGGCGTGAGGGTGAGTTTGGGTGTGTGAGAGGTTGGCTAAACATGTTTGTGTGTAGTTCTGTCTTTCAATAAGTAAATGTGGACCTTTAAGTCTGACTTCCAGTAGTGATAGGTACCTATCTTTATCATTATTGCTGCCTTCGTTTTATGTGTTTAACATATTTTTTTTTTTTTAAAGTTTTTCATTGCAGGCTCTGTTATTAACTTTGTTTTGAGTTCTGGTGGTTTCACAAAGGCCCTGAAAAAATAAAGAGCTAGCTGAATAAAAAAGACGAGTGATGCTAGTTTAGGTGGGAAGAAGCTATGTGAAACATCTCTTGCTTGGACATCCTCTACTGTATACAGCATGTCATGCCAGCAGGGTCAAAGGTGAAACGTTCCACCTTGTTTTAAGTTAAACAACTTGATGTTCTCAGATAATTGTCCACTCTACTTTGAAATTCAAAGCATGCAGTAATACTGACATCTGCTTTGGCTGATTTTTTTACTTCATTGTTTCTCTTGTTTTAACAGATTTTTTAACAGATATTTCCCTATTTCTTTCTGTGACTGATACTGCATCTCTTCATTGTGCATACTTTATGTAAATATATGTCCATTTTTTCTGGTTTGCTGGGTAAATTAAATGCAATGATATTGAAGTAATTAGTCTGTCTTTTAAATAGCACAATCAAAGTCAGTAAAATGTACAATTGTTTATATAAACTCAGTCAGGGGCTCTTGTTGGGCCTAAATTAGAACAATATATAATCAAATCTCATTTGCATGTATCTGAAAATCAGCGTTTAACTTCCTTTGCCGTCAGTGGTCCAGGTGGTGTAATGTGTCCAACAGATGTAGGAAAGAGAATCAGGATTTCATGGAAGCTTCAGACATGCCTGTCAGACTGATCTACTGTTCTACTATTTGCTAACTCCTCACCCTGTAACACATAGCTGCCTAACCTTATGTTCATGAGAGTGACTCGGGCACACTGTATCTCTATATGATTCTGATTTATGGTGATGATGGTGTTAATGACCACATATGTTTTGAGGAACAGATATGTTATGATTGATTTGTGACAGTTGGGGTGAGGATAAATTTATTTTTTTTCTGTCCACAGCACCGTGCGCACATGGGACCTGAACTCAGACAAGAAGCATAAGTCTGTGTTTAAACCCCGCTCTGCCCAGGGGAAGAAGGTCACCCCCACATGCTGCACCTACAGCCGTGATGGGAAGCTCGTTGCAGCAGGCTGCCAGGATGGCACCATCCAGATCTGGGACAGAAACCTCAGCGTGAGTCTTAAAACACACACACATACCAACCACCACAATGTTTTGTCGGTTGTAAACATAGGATGTCTGTTTTGTTATGGCCTTGGGTACAGAGTCATGAGACTTGGGTCATCTGGTCACAGGCCAGAGAAGTCAGAGTTCAACAAGTCAGGAACACAGAGAAGATGCCTGGCTTAAAATGCATTTGTCCAAACTTTAAGTACTTGAGAATATTAATAAATAGCCTTTTCTGACCCGCATTGACTCTGTTCTTACACTGACTCGGTTACATGGTAGTGATCCTGGGCCAGAGTCGCTGTCATTCTGCCCAGTCTCTTTAGAAACTAGAGTTTACAGCCATGGTAGTGGCTCTGTGATGCTGCACTTTGGCACAGCGTTGCTTTGAGCTAAGTTATAACGTCAGCATGCCAACAATGACTATGCTAACATGTTGATGTTAAGCAGGCAGGTTTACCATTTCCAGGATCTGTTAAGTATTTAGTCATAATCTAAAGTATTGGATACTTTAACTGGCACTAGATGAAAAGTTAAGGGAATGAGTAATTACAGTTTATCCTGAGCGGGACTTCAATGTGTGTAACACATTTTATAGCAACATATCCAATAGTTGTTGAATGTTTGTGTGACTTTTCACACGAAACTACAACGTGGGAACCTCATGGTTGTGATACAGAAAAAGTCAGGGGATCATCAGGATACACCATCTGGGAACCATGAATGTCTGTATAAAATGTTGTGCTTGTACATAAAGTAGATGTTGAGTGAAAACTTTGACCTGCTGGTGGTGCTAGAGGAAAAGCCAAAAGTAATGACTGAAGTCATTAAGCTTCATCTTCCGGGAACCATGAATTTCTGGACCAAATTTCATGGCTATCCATCTGAAGTGTATTGCTATAAAACAAAAATGTCACGCTTCTGATGGTGCAACAGGAAAAGGTAAAGGATCAACAAAGTCAGTGGGAAACCAGAGTGTGTGTTCATGATTTCCATGGTAATCCATCCAATAGTTGTTGAGATATTTCAGACTGAACCAAAGTAGTGGACAGACCAACAGAACCATCCCTTGGGCCACATTGCTAGCACAGCAAAAAACTAAAATTATGTAACTGAATTAACTGACGTGTAATGATTGAGTCGAGTTACATGGAAGTTGTTGGGAGGCCCGATCACAATTTCCCTCTGTACATTTTCCACTATTAGTTAATGAGGCAATTAGTGATCAAAGTGTACATTCCATTCTTTCAAGATTCACATTGTTGAGGTAATAGTTGATCTTGGCTCCAGAGAAGCGTTGCTCTCACTTGTTTGGCTGTTTTCACTTGAGTTATTTGACAAATCGTCACTGTAGATAAAAATGACTTCCATTCAGGCCTGGAGAATGCCTCTCCTCCATCTTTCATCAATTAGATTGCCTGGGAGAATGTTTTATGACTGCTGGTTAGTCCTTAACCCGTGCCTTCCTGTATACCCACAAGTCTTTCTTGTTGATGACTGCTAGAGTGACACATCTCTGGTCAGTGTCTGGGCAGGAAATAACTTGCTGTTGTTTCCTGTGAAAGGATCAGAGACAGAGTAGGTTTGGCAGTTTATTGCTCACAAGACTCACCTCCATTGCACAGATGGGAAGGGAAGGGGGGAAAAAAGGGTGAGAGGTGCATTTCTGCTTAAGAGGGGGTTTTGGGGACCCACATCACTCATAATTCAGTATTTCTAAAGGATGACATATTGCAGGCATCAATTCAGTTTGGATTTGTTTTACATTAAATTTAGCTCCTTTGCAAACACAGTTTCACACGTTGCTGTCTCCACTGTGTAAGAAATACTGTGTGGACTGGTTACTCACCTGAGAGTCACAAAACTCTATAAACCAGCAACACTTTAATGTGGAAAATAAATTTGATGGAGGACTGCGCATATACAATATAGATTTAAACAATTGAGTGTGAGTGCATTTTCTGCCCCTCAGCCTTTTAGTACATTTCTAATTCTTTTGTTACACTTCATATCCTTTCATCTGTCCAAGCCCACATGTGGACAAGCTTGAGTGCTTCTGTTATTTCATATGAGAATAGTGACAGTGACAATCAAGCTGTAGTTAGTGAGTTGGAACAGCTTGATTGGACAGAGGGGCTTATCTAGATTAGTCAAATGGGAAGTAGGCTACATTATAATTACTCAACTTTGTAATTATAGGACACACAAACAATGTAGTTATATGGAGGGCTTTGTTTTCCCTGTAGCTATTTCCCATTGTATCTATACTGTGTTTGTGCGTTCATCTACCAATGCTGTATAGACTCCCACCTCTCTCCCACTCACCCATCATCCCACCCCTGGTCTGCTCATAGCACCAGGCTCTGAATGATTGGGTTAAAGCTCTCAAAATTTATTGCCCCTCCTTCTCCAAACTAAATATTTACCTTGCGTCCCATAGCAGCTTACAATACTCAAGTCTGTTGCCTGACCACTGGAGCCTGTCCTGTCTGAATGGCTCAAGAATTTTGTAGGTGCCCCCTGCCCTAATCAGCAACCTGTGCTGCTGACTCAAGTTCAGCCACGAGCCTAAAAAGGAGTCAACCTCATGCTTTTATTGCTGCTCCCTCCCCCAGCTGAGGCCTATCTCCTGTTGTATGACCACTATTACTCATGGCCAGAATATGCAGGAAGATCAATCACGATCAATCATGTACATGACCTTGATCTAAAGCTCAGCCTGAAGAGAAGCTATTGAGGATGACACATCGTGCTCTTGAACCCTGACATGAGCTGATTGATCCTATGACGGGAGTCAAGTAGGTCTCTTTTAGTGGACTGCCACAGAGAGTGATTGCATGCTCGTTCTTTGACCAGAGGGGTCGGTGCCAGAATTGCAAGGCTTCATTTGCATTCAGTGGTTGCCAGGTAATGTGCACTCTGTGATACTTTGTGCACTGGGGGTTCAGGTCTTCGTTCCAAAACATTACCACAGAGACCGGTGGAATGTTATGATGTCAGTGGTGGACTTAGATGTTTCCAGACTACAGAGTGGGACCCCAACAGAGGTGGTTTTGATAAACTAAGTCTCTGGGGAGTGTTATCATCAGATGACACGGAAAACTCTCTCTTGTTTTCTGCACAAGGTGGCTTTTTTTCACAGCGATTGATCGACAATAATGAGAGGAACCACTCATCAAGGAGAGTTTTTCAGTTCATCTGGAGCTGAATTTCAAATTTTTCATCCTTTGTGATTCTTACTTTCATCCAAACTTCTACTTGATAAAATAAATTACAACTCCAGGCTCCTTTTCCTTCACTTAACACCCTGTTTTATTACATTATACTCGTCACACACAGTTTATTGTCACTTGCATTAATTGATCAGGTCAGCACATCATTTAGAGTCACCAACCTAACAGGACCCTCTGCACAGTATCACTGTAAACTGGTAACTCCATTTGTGATAAAAAAAAAAAAAAAAAAAACACACAACTCTCATCATGTGCCTTCATTGAAACGTGTGTGCAATCTGGTCCATCGGGCCATCTAAAGACGGCTTGATCTTAAATATTTACACCAGATCTCAGTCTTCTTCCATCAAAGGAATACTATAGCTTTCAGTATTGGATCCATTGCTTACCCACCTCTGTTTTAACCAGAACAAGACTTGGATAATACTAAAGAGTCCTGCTTCTCTTCACTCCAGTGTGATCCACGCACACACAGCCATGAAAGATCAGAGTAGCCGTTCAGGGCTGTGGTTTGGCCACTTGATCCTCAGAAAGCAACAAAGGTCAGAGTGAGATGTTACAACTGACTGCACATTGGGCATCATCAAGTCTTTCACAGGTGTCCGGTTGTAAAAGTATTGAGGTTGGAGAAAGGCAGAGCCGTGCAGTATTTATATAATGATACTTGGATAGCTTGGTTTGGAACAGTTGGCGCTGTGGTAGATTGTTATCATAGGCTACCGAGGATGAAACCCAATGCGGTGTTCCTTCAGCTATTTATGAACTGCTGCTGCCGAATGTGTGTAGACCTTGATAACAGCTCTGTGTATATGTGTGCATGTAAGTTGTATAAATGATTATACGTGTAGAAAAATATTCACATTGGCTCACTGAATAATATTATGACAATTTAGCCTCATGCTCCTTGGCCAGAGAAGAAGGGCACAGCTTACAGAGGATGTCACAAGACATGAGAAAGGTTTCAAACAGTATATGAGAATCCGGTTTCACAAGCCGGCTGTGTAGATTAGCACAGGAAGCAAACACCATGGCATCTACCAATGCCAGCCAACATCAGGATAGTAAATAAACACGCAGCCTTTCACAACAGCATTATATGATCTAGAAATAGCTACAGTGGGTGTAATAGACAGCTAGAATAACCACTAGCTGCCTATTAAAGGCACAACCTTCTCTGATTGATAGTTATTATTAAGATTATCAAGTTTATTGCGAGTCTTTGTTTCTTTTATATTCTTTTTATCATTACCTCTGAAGTTGGACAAAGGTTATATCTTTTATTTATTCATTCCATTTGTCTGCTTGCAGAATATTTCCTTATGCAGACATTGAAGCCAGCGTAACATACCACAACAATACAACATAAAAAGAGCTCAAATATGGCGTGACCTAACAGCAGATGGTGTTAATCTTAGAAAGAAAGATATCAGAGGAAAAGAGTAATAAAACCCAAACAAGACAAGTTGAAGACAAGACAACAAGTTGAACAAGAACCTCTAACTTTTCTTCCTAGTTGACCTCAGGAAACCTGTGGATATGGCAAATAAAAAAAAGTTGTTTTAGAAAGAAACCAGATTTGCGTAATTCTCACTGGACAGTTATGTAAAGCAGATTTCATCACCTTCTCTTTGCAATATATTCATGCAGTAATACCTACATGTGTTTGGTGCACTCTCACTCTCACTCTGCACCTCTCAGACACTCAACACTGTTATTTTCCTACAAGCCATAGAGACCAGCCTGGACAATAATCACTATGAGCTAAAAATGCATTCATGATGTGCCATTTAGCATTTTGCAGAAGCTCATAAGTTCTACTGTAAGACAATATAATTCTTAGAAAATGGTTCATCAGTATACCTCCTGTTCATAGTCAACTGACCCCAACCAACCCCTTTGTCCCTACCTCACATTAGATGTGCCTGCACTTACATGAATGGAAATAGTTTGCTTGGATACGCTCCCTTTGTCCATGTGCTCACAACACAGTGGCAGTGGTCGTTGTGATTGCATAATGGAAAAAAGGTCAAAACAATGTCTTTGTTTTGAGCTTATATATTAAATTCCAATTATCGAAGCCCAGCCAGTCACTACACATCCTAAAGGTAGAATATTCTGTGTTTGACGAGGTTTAAACCTTACACTATAGACGTCAGATAGCCTGTGGCCCAGCTGTTTCAAACCTGCTGTAAGATTAGAAAATGTAGTCTTTATATTAAATTGCCCTCTTGACTTTTATTTCTCAACCAAGTCAATTTCAGTGCAGTGCATAAAAGAATAAGTAGATAATCAGAGATAAGAAAGTAGGGGAAAATGGCTTTGAGTCAATGGTAATATATGAGTTAAATGATGATGGGAAGCAGAGAATTATCCCTGGAGAGACTAAGAGGCTAAGTGGCCGAGACCTGAAAAAGTGGAATCCATGTTATCTACAGTTCAAGGTAACACTGTTATCTGTCTCGTCCAAGTTAATAACTTCCCTCCATTTACTCTGGAGGTGAAGTACGGCCTCGATTCCTTCTTTGTATCATAAGGACACATCACTCATTCACCTCATGCTCCACTCTCCTTTGCTTTTTTAGTCAGTATTTCTCTCTATTTATCTTATCTGTCTTCCACACTTTGCACACTTAAAATTCCTTATCCACCTCGCGGAGTCAAAAGCCTGTATTGCTGCAATTCTCTTTTCACTGATTTATTTGCATTCCGTTTAGAATTAATGAAAATGTGGCTGTATAAACCAAGGTTATGTTTGTTTGAGTGTTAGCAAGACTACTTCCCCAAACTATTGCTTCACCAGCGTCTTTTAATGATCGATCTCTGTAATCTGGCTTTAGTCTGCAGAGGAACACTCTGGAAGGAAGAAGTAAGAAGACACAGGAAACTCATTTTAATTAGTGCTGAAGCAATTTAGTTAATTAATCAAATAGTCGATGTACAGGAAATTAATCCAGAAAATGGGCTTTGGCCTGCCGGTCAGACAAATTAATCAACAATGAAAAATAATAAATCTTTTTTTAGCTCTAATTGTCATATTTGGAATAAAAACTTGACTACAGTTATTTGTTTCTCTGCAGTTAGAGATTATTTTTTATAAACTTCAGGTTGAGAATAACATGATTTTTCACGTCACTGAATTATTATTTTTTTGGGTTATTGGTTATCACGTTTTTTCATTGCTATTCATTGCCCACGTTTTTAGTACCTGTGTACTTTTAAGGAGCTTTTCTTTTTGCTGTTCTTTTGTATGTGTGAGAAAGATAGAGAGAATTGTGTGTGTGTGTGTGTGTGTGTGTGGGGAGGGGGGAGGGGGGGGGGGCGGGGGTTGAGCTGGGTTATTTCCAGCCTGGAGCTTCAGACCTTGGCACACACACTCCCCCTGCACTACAGTAGTACACCACTTACTCAGAGTAAGCACTGAGGACGTACATCGAATGGCAGGCCATTTTGGAAACTGCTGTTTAGACAAGTAGTTAAAATGCTTCTGTGTGCAGAGGGAGCGCGACTGAAGAAGAGGCCGGAATGAATTAGGAATATTTTGGATATTTAGGATGAGTGTTTGGCAATTTCCCATTGTTTCCAAAATATCCCTAAAATGCCATCCAGCACACACACAGTGACATTCCATTCCCCCCTAGCTTTTGTGATCAGTCTATTCTTACCTATATAATAACCCTCAGCTGAAATGTCATTTAGTCTACTTGGTTTTCAGTGATACATGCTGATCATCCCATGTTTAGAGCCAAGCCGTCTAAGATCACATTCTCTCATAGCAACATGCTGTGGACATAGTTACAAGGACAGAATTATACAGGTGATTGTATTTTATATGCCTAATACCTCCAAGTATTATTCCATAAATACCTGGGAGGTTTTAATATTCAGTGTGCAAGCTGCCTCTATTTTTCCATTGTAGGCTAAATATAGTCCACTGCAGCTAAGAATCACATGCGTTATCGATTAATCTGCTAATCATTTGGAGAGAAAACCCCCAATCCCCCTCAACTGGCTCCTTATGCCACGAAGGAGCAGCAGCAGCTCTACTCCGAGCTCCCACCAGGTGTCTGAGCACTCTACCCTACCTCTAGGATCGAGCCCAGCCACCCTACGAGCTTGTATTTTTTATCTCATTCTTTCAGTCACAACCTAAAACTAGTAACCACAGGTGATGGAAACAAGCCTGATGGCAAAGCTCTCAATTGTTTACCACTGTGGTCCAGTACAACCCCCACATTACTGCTGATGTTTCACCGGTCTGCCTGTTGACCTCACGCTCCATTTTACACTCACTCGTGAACGAAGATACTTGAACTCCCTCACTCAGGGCTATGACTCACTCCAAATCAGGAGGGAGCAATAATCAGTTTTCTTGCAGAGAACAATGGCCAGACACAAGTCATACTGTGTCTGTATATAAAGGTTATGTAAGGACCAAATGGCTCATCGTGATGGCCACGGAACCACTTACTCCTGCAGCACCCCACCCCCAACAAGACAGGGCTCACTGGTTATCATCTGAAATGAACCCTATATTCTCTCAGACCAAACACAACTTGTAATTGTGCATGCTCATTCCCTGGCATGGCTTTCTGAGACAATTAATGAAGTAAAATATGAGCCGTGAAAAGGGCCTGATGTCCATATTTTCTAATACAAACAGCAAAGTTAGCCATGGGCTGCAGTTAAAAGGGTGTCTGTTGCTAAACTATACAGAGCAGGAATAATATACTACTATTTCAGGTAGGAGGAGAAGTCAAAATACCATTTGTCAGACAAGGGCTTGCCAAGTTAAATCTCTCACGGTCTGTAGTCTTGTTAAGGATGGTGGAGGGTACAGTGTGTAACATTGGTGGTATTTCACAGGTTGCAGTGGGCTTCATAGTTGAGTGTATAGTGTGGTGTTCATGGAGGAAATAGAAGCCGTGTGTTGTTTTGAAGAGACAGAACAAAAAGGTTAAATGTGTGCTACTGATGCAGAGCATTGGTAGTTTCACACTGTAGTACATCTGGAGACATCAAGAGAATTGTGTTTTATTATTATTGATGATCAGTAATGACCACAGCAGCGTGTTTATGGAAACTGCGAGAGAGAGAGAGAGCCAGCTGTACTTTTAATGTTGTTTTAATTAACGAAAAGTTTTGGCTAGTTTTTTTTTCTTTCTGTTTTTGTCCACCACAAGGTTGTATTTATTCGTGATAAATATCAACAGGATATAAATAAATAAACTCATCTGTATTTGCTCAAGAATTCCTATTTTTGTCACATACACATATTTATTATTACACACAAACAGAAGTGTATTGCTGCTATCGTGGCCTCTGTACTAGACTTTCACTTTCATACACAGGCTGTGCACATGATATGGAATAATGGCATTTAACCTTAACTTGACACATTCATGCCAGTCTGTTGGTCATGGGATAATGAGTGAGTGGTCATTACTTACACTACCACTCAAAAGTTTGGACACACTTTCCTGTTCCCTTGAATAAAAAAGTGTGTCCAAACTTTTGGCTGGTACTGTACATGGGTCAATGACGTATAAGGATTTTCAACAACTCAATTGTAGAATAATAAAAACAAGCATATCTAATTCAGTAGTTCAAACATTCAGAATGTTGTTTACCTGAAAATCCATATTATAAATGTGAAAGTGATTTTAGTGGGTTTTTCAAGATTAATTGGCACTGGCCTTAAAAAAAGTCATGTGGTGCGACCATGATTCATCTTGAAATAAATTAATTTACTTAACACGCTTCACATCTTTTTTTCAGTTTTCAGTAATATAAAGTGTTTGGAAACAAAGTATTTGCTTTTTTTTTTTTAATTTTTGTAAATGATGATCTTTTATTTATATAAAGATATTTCAAGATGAATCATGGTCGTACCACATGACTTTTTTTAAGGCCAATGCCAATTAATCTTGAAAAACCCACTAAAATCACTTTCACATTTATAATATGAATTTCCAGGTACACAACATTCTGAATGTTTGAACTACTGCATTAGATATGCTTGTTTTTATTATTCTAAAATTGAGTTGTTGAAAATCCTTATACGTCATTGACCCATATATCACCCTGCAACTCTAGTTGTGTTTTACATAAATGAAAAAAAGCATAAAACTATGTAAAAACCAGCTTAGCAGAGTCATGATGCAAGTTCATATAATGTGTTTATACCCATTCTTAAGAGTTTTTTTTGTTTTTAGGTCCACACAAAGTTTCACTGCCGGCAAGCCCACACTCCAGGATCAGACACCTCCTCCCTGGCCTTTTCCTACGATGGTGTGACTCTAGCGTCACGTGGGGGTAAGAAGTTGCTTTCATCAACAGTGCAACTTAGAGCTTCTTGTTTATTGGTCTTAAGTGTGATCACTGATCCATAGTGATGGTTTTTAAAGCAGAGAAGTAGCTTGTCTGTTCCCTGAATGTGCAAATAAACAGGGACCACCACTAACAAAACATAGAACTCTCTCAATAGATCACTTGACTTTCTCTTTGGTATGTAATCTAGACAAGAGAGTTTTAACACAAAGACAAACAAGAGTAACTCTGTATAAGAGTCTTTCACTCAACCTACTGTATCCCTGTAATGTAAACGGAAAATGCAGTAAAGTAAATATCCTTTAAGAAAGTTCCACTGTGTTGACTTTCTGTAATGTAAATCTCACAATTTACAGTTTACCTGTTGCCTTCATCTATTCTTTTTCTAGGTGATGACACTTTGAAGTTGTGGGACATACGTAACTTCAGGAAGCCTGTGAATGTTGCTACTGGACTGACTAACTACTTTTCTATGTGAGATTTTTCTAACTTTTATCTTAATTACAATCTGCCTGATTATTATGATGATTATTATAAACTCATTATGTTGTATCTGTTATTTTCCCCATATTAGGACCGACTGCTGTTTTAGCCCAGACGACAAGCTTCTTGTAACAGGAACCTCAGTGAAGAGAAACGAGGGAAATGGGAAGCTGGTTTTCTTTGACCGAACTTCCTTCCAGAGGGTCTATGAAATAGAAGTCACCAATGCAGTAAGTTCTACTTCAGCCCCCACAACCACATCTGCTCTCATTGTAAGATGTTGTTTTTTCAACTGGTTGGTATATGTTGGTTTAAAACCAAAATGACCCAAAGTGGTGCATAATGGACAAAAAAACATAATCATCCACAATGAAACTGATGCAAAGTATTGGTCTGGAAGTAGCCTAGCCTGAAGTAGTCTGGGCAACTGCAAATCATTTTCGTATGATTTTATCTCCTTGAAAACACAACAGCAGTAGCACATTCTGGCAGTTGTAAACATATGAATGCCTGGTTTGTTTGTACATTTTATTTTAAGCATATTGCATTCATCTGGATTTATCTACAATTTGCTTTTTTGTTCAAATTGATGACACACTTTTCATGTCTCTTAATACTGCCTGTATGATGTTAGAAGTAATAAGCACTGCCCACACACACACACACAGCTTTTAAAAATTAATCCAGCTTTAATCTAAAAGTCAATTGAGTTGACCTGTGTTGAAAGCAAAACCAATATGAACCCATATCATGTATTTTAGTCAGTATGTATTTAGTAACTCTGACAGCAAATATGAAGTAGTCTAGGCTGCACTGCAGTTTGGAGAAACAGAGCTATGCAGGCAGCAGTCTCTGTTATGTTTGATTATGGACTAATATTATTCACTCAGAAACTGAATTTAGTTTTGTGTGACTGAAATCAATAAGACCATCCCTCTGAATGACTTGGTGTCTTAAGGTAGGAATCAAACTGTTGTGGTTTCCCAGCAGCATCACAGATTATGTATTTTCTCCTTTTTACCCCAGTATGGGTGATTGTATTCTTCCAGTACAGATTAGAAGAGTTATGGAGGGCACTGAAGGCAAAAGGATGAAACTTTTTTAAAATACGGTTAGAGCTGGAGGAGTGGAGTAATGTGACCTTTCCTTAATGCAAGTCTTTCCCACAAACCCTTGACAGGACCATTATTGACGCTTTTATATGTACTGCCTTTGAGTTATATTTGAGATTAAATTATTTCAGGACACAATCAGCTTGTTCCATTCACATGCACTGACTACACTCTCACACACGTAAGCATACTACGCACTTTATACTAATCCTGCTTTCTCAGAAATCCATTTGGTGAAGGCAGCCAGCCATAGGTGCTGAAATGAAGAGTACAGTACTGTCTTAAATAGAAAAACTTTTTGTCTTTTGTTGCTTCCTGCTCTTCCTCTACTGTCTCCTCTTCTTCTTGTCCTATTCAACACATTTAGCACTGTGTATGTGTAGTCATAACAGTGAGGTCCGACAGAGGATAATGGCTTCTAACTTGGTCTCTCTGGCAAAGGCATGAAACTTTCACACGAGCCATAGAGAGAACATGTTGGAGAGAGGGGGAAAAGAGACAAAAGATGGGTTTGTGTGTGTGTGTCTGTGTGTCCCCCCTTCTCTGCCAGCCAGCTGCTGTTAGCTTGCAAACCTTGGCACTGGATTGCATCCACTCTAAGTGCACACCACGCTGCACATTTGCGCTAGCTGAGGGGAGGAGGCAGTCTCTGTTTCGGTTGACCCATTTTATCTGTGATTTTTACAGCAGTGAAAATGTAAAAAAAAAAAAAAAAACTTTTTATTTTTCTTTTATTTATTGCAATTTCCTTATTTAAGTATGACCTGCATTTCACTCCACATTTAAGGTGTAGATCATGGGGTTATAGTAAACTTTGATGTAACAAAATGCCATTCAGCTGTCAATTTAAATGAGAGGATCACTGGTGAATTCAAAGTTGAGTGTAAGATTTCAAGTCTGGAGCTGGGTGACCCTGTCAGTGCAGTTGTCTGAAATTAGAATAAAGTGAATGAAAAACAACACTGCATTGAAACAGAATTGATTGAGTGGTTAATTTAATGCCTGATAAGTATTTTTAACCAGCATACTCTGACCGACGATAATTTAGTGTAATTACCATAAATAAACAGCCGCTGGCCTTATTTGTTCAAATATTTCTCAAAAATGAAAACCACATTTTCCTTTCTCTTTTGATAGCTAGAACTCCTGTTTTACAGTAGTGAAAAGATGACCATACAAACCTGACAACTTAACAGTTTCTTCTCCAACCTTACTTTTTGGGTGTTAAGTTTTAACGGTGTCACCCAGAGACAGGAAGTGGCATTATTCAACAAAACACAATCCACATATCTATCAATATTATTTAGATCAAGCAGGTACTTATTCTTTGTTGCACTTAAGTTCTTCTTGCAAAGTCTATGAGACTCTTACAAACAGAATCAGCTGCAGCGTTTGCACCTGTTTTCACTGTGGTGACGATGTTACAGCATCAAAGAAAAGACCTCAGACACTGTGGGTCAAAGAGTGTGTTCAGAACTGAACAACCTTCATCCTTCCCTGCATCACCCTGTGGACGTTCGTCTTCTCTTTGACTTTACTGAAAAGGGTAAACATTTGGAAGTGATTTTTCCATTGGCCTTTTTACTCGTTCCACCATCTGCCATTGTGAGATGCCCTGAAAGCTTCAGCTCAGTTTCACTGGAAGGTTGGCAAAACCTCTTCCTCTTCCTCTTCCTCTTCCTCGTCTGTTCATCCTCTGTGCTCTTACAGAAATGCAGCAGATTTCCCATAAAATCCAACCCAGTGCCACGAAAAACAATGTAGTCTAGAGACTGGTACGAGCTGCCAATTGTCTTGGCAGTGGTTTTATTTGTGTTAACCTCTCAAAATGTACAGTAATGATTGAAGTACTTTTGATTATGTTTTTTTATTCTAAAAATGTTATGTTGTGAGGGGACATGAACGACGCAGGGGCACAGCAAAAAAAAAAAAAAAAAAAAATGTTGGAGAATTATATTATTTGTGCATATCAGTCCCACTAAATTGCATTTTAGTTTATTTTTCGGCATTTTAAAATTTACTGGACAAATTCCAATAGATATGTTTAGTTTTAACAGGGAAGGGTTAGGGTCATTTTGATGCCCTGCATTTTTTATTGGTTCCTTCATGGTATTGTACATTGTTCATTTTTGATGTACAAAGTTGTTTTCATACCCATCAGCCGTCACTCTAACAATCAGATTGCCCACACCAAGCATATTTTGTAGCCTCTAATATAATTTTGATTTAGTTTTTGAAACAGATCAGTTTTATCTGGTTGACATGCACTCAGTGAACCTGATGAATGCGCTATTTACTATGTTTACATCAGCCGTCTGCCTCTGGGATGGCCCAAGAATTTAAGTGCAGTCTTTATAAAGTGGCGTACCAGGCAGGCAAGTGAAAGGAAGGGCCACCAATCATTTCTAACTTAAACAGTCTACATAACCCCAGACCTGGATTCTGGGGTGTGCTTGAGAGTGGAGGCTGTTTAGGCCCGTTTGGTAAATACTTCAGACACTCTTAAGCTTATCTGAGTCCATCAAAAAGGGGCAGGAACCAGGTGAGACCCTGCTGACTGGCAAAGCACTGAGCCCTTGGCTGGATTTCAAATGGAGACTCACTAAAACCTGCAGCCCCTGTTCACTGTCTGTAATGTGTGTGTGTGTGTGTGTGTGTGTGTGTGTGTGTGTGTGTGTGTGTGTGTGTGTGTGTGTGTGTGTGTGTGTGTGTGTGTGTGTGTGTGTGTGTGTGTGTGTGTGTGTGTGCCTATTTCGGTACATGTTCACATTTCATAACATGTGTATGTGTCATCCGGTGCTGTGTAATTTGTGATTTCCTGCATATTTGCACTGTTTGCATTGAGACTGGAAACTGTAATATTGTGTTGAATATTGCTGAATGAATTGTGACACACACTCTGTTTTGCAGTACATTACTTGTTTTAAACACTTAACAGAAGGATGATGCACCAATTTAATACACTGCATTGATTCTGCTGCTGATGCTGCTGTTATTAAAGGACAGGGTATTAGCCAGATGTGTTGTTACTTTTGATGATATTCAGTTTGACTTCGAGGTAAAAGAACACTGAATAATCAGCATGACAGTCATTGATTGTCCAGCCCTACTAAGTTTTTCTGCATGGATGGAAAACCATTTTTCAGTCACCTTGGCTAGTTGTAGTTTGCTCATACTACTCCTACTATCTCATGCATGATGGCTCTTTAACAATGAGCTGCTCCCTGTGCCATGCTTTTCAAGGAAGCCTTTGATATGAACAGTCTGTCTTTCATCCTCAGTAAGAGCAGCCAAGGGTGAAGTGTAGAAGGGAGGCCTGAACTTTCTTCTTTCTTGTGCATTTTACCAAGTGAATCCTGTAAGATGTAAAAGCCAGTTGTTCCAGGAAGGTAGTTCGTGGTAATTACGGACTTGTTGGGCAGTTGCACATTCATTGTGCAGCTGAGGTGGGTAAGAGTTGTGTTCTCCTTTCCCCTACTGCATGGATTTGGCTTGTGTAGCTCAGTCTGTCAAAAGCGGCGCACATTTGGATCCACTCACCAGCGACTAAACAAGGAACGCAGCTGTGACTGTTGTGTCCCATTAGTGCTGCATAGCTTTATTTCATAGTCAGCATACATATCAGGCAAGTGGCTGTCTTATTTAGCTCTAATCAGCCTTTGGTATTTTAATGTGATGAGACATAGAAGGCTGCTACTGAAGAACGGACTGATTAAAGTTTCCTCCTGCATGATGTGATGTAATTTTGTGGACGTGAAGCCTAAACAGGGGTTCCTAGAGTATAAACACACTGGTCTGAATATCTGGAAAGCAGTCTTAGTGTTGGACAGACTGAGCTGTGCTTGGCTATGGACTTGTTGGTGGATTCAGTTGGGGTGGGCCCCACTGAACTCTTCTGTTTTTAGGCTGCTCTCTCTGCTCTTTCTGTTTGAATTGTTCCACAGCCAAGTAACTGGACTGCAGTTACTTTGGCTGTATTGTCCCTTTTATTTGGGTTTTACTGCCTGATTTGGGCTGTTCTATGTTGTGTTGCCATACCGTGGATCGGGTGGATTCCTCGAGCTCTGACACAGTACCTGCGGAGTGTAACAGAATTCCTGTCTGTCGTCTCTCTGCCTTCCCTCGCATGTGGGAACTGTCCGTGCTGCTTTAGCTACCTCGACAGGGCGATTTATAATCCATTACACATTTACACTTCAAGCACATCCACAGGGAATCGACTTTTATCTTTTTTGATACATAAATCTGGATACATGTTATCAAAAGGGTTAGAGCTTTCTTTTCACAGTTCAGGATTGTGTTAAATTAAGAGTTTTTATGCTTAGATAATACAAACGCAGTGTCCACAATGAAGGAATATTTGCATGTGTGCTTATTAAGTAATTAATTAATTAATTAATCATAAATGTTTTAATCCATCAGCCAATATGGGAATGGAATATGTGAGACTCATGTTAAACACATCCTGTTTATAGCATTTTCCAGATCTTTCTGTCAATTATGGCAAGCTCATGATGTGGTTGAGCAGATTAACCCTCATCTGTCTCATGAGCTACAAACCGCTGAGCTGCTGGCCTCATAGCGTAGAAATGAGCTTATTTCATTAAAAAATAACCTTATGTTGCATACTTGCAGGATGATATTAGAAATTGACCTTATTTTTTAAAAATGTTTATTTACAGCACAGCGTGATAGAATTTAGGTATATATGTAAGTTATATAGAAAATTAGTTGTACCAAATGTTTTAAGTGATCCCCTAAACTTTATTATATATTTTTGATTGAAAAGTAGGATTGCATTTTCTCTATGTGTGCAGGACTGCTTGTCTGTGTACGTGCCTGTCCTCTTGTCTGCGTGTGTGTGTGTATGATTGTGTGTGTGTGTGTGTGTGTGTGTGTGTGATTGAGACTCCTTCCCCTGGTATCCTGGTGGGAAGCTGAACAGCTGGACGTTAAGCAGCTTTCACCGTCACTGAATCTGGACATCCCAGTCGTAGTCCTACCCACCCCCATCCTACACTCCTGCCCCAGACCCCTGCCCCCCAGACTGCCTTCACTGCTCCACATACAGTAAACGCAAAATGTTTTAAAAGAAACTGCAGATGCCCCTTCAACACAGCTCATCACAGAAGGTTGTGATAGAAATGAAACACTCCAACTCCAGCAAGGAGTCTGGAGTCTCTACTGTAGCTCACATATCACAGAGTGAACAGAGGGTCTACATCATTATCCAACAACTGTGCTTGTATTTCTCTCTGTGTCCCTTTCTCTCTCTCTCTCTGTCTATCTCTCTCTCTCTCTCTCTCTCTCTCTCTCTCTCTCTGTCTATCTCTCTCTCTCTCTCTCTCTCTCTCTCTGTCTATCTCTCTCTGTCTCTCTCTCTCTCTGTCTATCTCTCTCTGTCTCTCTCTCTCTCTCTATCTATCTCTCCCTGTCTCTCTCTCTCTCTCTCTCACTCTCTCTCTCTCTCTCTCTCTCTCTCTCTCTCTCTCTCTCTCTCTCTCTCTCTCTCTCTCTCTCTCTCTCTCTCTCTCTCTCTCTCTCCCCACACACACACACACACACACACACACACCTCTGGATAAATGTGGTCACATTTGCCTATTGGCACTGGGCCATCTGTCACACACAGACTGAGGGATCCAGCCCTCATCCCAACAACCAAATATAGTCAACTAGAGCAGCAGAGCACGCTGGGACTGATCCCCACTGTACCACAACTAACCTGGGTCACATACTCACAATACTTCCAAAATAAGATTGTTACCTTTGATCAGTGTAGAAGCAGAAAGCCTTTAAACATTCTCACAAATGTGACCCACAATACAGAAAGTTGTTCACAACCTGCTGACTCCTTCCCTCACATGTATCACCTCCATCAGTTAATGGACAACAAACATTTAACTGCATCTTGTTTGCCTTTCTGTGTGTGTATTGCAGAGTGTCGTCCGCTGCCTGTGGCACCCAAAGCTCAACCAGATAATGGTGGGAACCGGGAACGGACTGGCCAAGGTCTACTACGACCCCGTCAAAAGTCACAGGTATAATGAGATCAGAACTTAATAGATAAGTCTGGTATGTCATTTATCTTCTTTTTAACAAAAAATCCCCTAATGATACTAAAACAAACAATGAGTTAATCCTTCTAACATAATTTGGCGTATGTTTAGTTGATTTTATCATCACAGCAATGTCATTTATTCCTCTCAGCTTGCTAGCAAAACAGTGTAAATATGAGCATAATGCCTCCCCAGTGCAAAGGTCCTGTGAGATTGAAAATGAAGTCACCAACTTGGCAGAAAAAACACTAAAGCAATTATTTGACCCAAATATTTGAAAATACTGATTAAGTTCATCATGTCTCTGTGGTGGTCGATACAGATAACATAACTGAATTATTCACTGCTGTTCCCAGTGAAGGAATATGTCAACCAGACGCTATTTATTTTGGAGTGATGCAGCCTTTTTTATATGCATCTTTAATTTTTATTGCCATGCCAACACGTTGTGAAGTATGCATACCTTTGACGACCACAGTCATAAAGCATTTAAATTAGTTTCTAATTCACTCTGTGTGTGAATTAGTGATAATGATGAAAAGATTAAAGAATTCTAGGACAGTGCAATACATCTTTTAACACCATATTGACCTTTTATTTCTTATGATACTGTACTTTCAAATAACTTCATTGATAACCATGTGTTTTTTTTCCCAGGGGGGCTAAACTGTGTGTAGTGAAGAGCCAGAGGAAAGAGAAACAAGCGGAGACGCTGACGCAAGATTACATCATTACACGTAAGTTTCTCCTCGTCTGCTCTCTTAGACGCAAGAAGAAAATAATTTGCCACTTAATGAACTTTGAATTTAATTCCTTGCTTTGTTGTCTTGTTTGTTCATGGCATGCAGATTCACACATCTCTCTCCCTTTAATCAGTAAACAGTTGGCAAGGTGATTGGTGGTGGAGTGCTATTCTAAAAAGCCCTCAGCAGTTTAGTCCACCTTGAGCCACTAACCCATCTGTTCAATATTGCTGTTCACATGATACAGCAGTGTGAGACAGACATCACCAAAAACAAGCCAGCCATCTTCCAAATGCATGATGTGATATTTGGAGCGTTTTCTTACTATAATCGATCTCTGACATAAAGAACAAAAATACCAATCCCTCTTTCTTGCTTCTCATGCACACAGAAACATTCAAAAGCTATCTCATACTATCCCGGGGGGGGGGGGCTTTGCGAGGAATGAGAGTGTGTTCAGGGCTTTCACAGGCCCATTAGCTGATGGAGTAGGGTGTGGATGAGAGGATCGACAGCCGCGGGGCACTGTGCCACGTGGCGGCCATGTGGTTCCAGTAACACCAGATCACGCTATGGACAGCCGCCTCTCCCACCGCTGCTGGCGTGATCTCTTCCTGGTCCACACCGCACACACGCTACCTGTCACCCTGTCATATCATCCACACACGAGGCTGTCATCTCTTTTGTGCGTGCTTCACTCTCCTCACCCCCAGACTGAAATCACGAACCCACACGAACAGAACAGCTGTCGGGCACTTGGTCTCTGATTGGCTGTGCGACACAATTCAGACCCCATTTATTGTTTGGGCTACGGCAGCCTTTTCATATCCATCATGTGATTTCATCGCCATGCCAACAGGGTGTGAAGTAGGCAGACATTTGACTGCCACATGCAGCGAGTGACGCACTTGATGCCCTGGCACTGGAAAATTAGAGGGGACAGGAAGCAAGTGATGGCCCATTGAGAAAAGCGAGGGAATCTGTTAACAGTAACCTTTTTGCTTAATGTAGCGTGGAGGAGAAGAATTAACACTGAACAGCGACAGGGTTCCTGAATGGAAAATCACTTTATCTAACCCTTTACTAAAGTGTCTCTTTGTTACCCCTGAGGATAAGAGCAGAGCATACACTCACTTTACACAAACACAAACGCTCATACACACACACACACACACACACACACACACACACACACACACACACACACTCTCCTTCGTGCACATCTTTAAGGGCACTCATTCACACTTACTCATGCACACATTCACTCACACTCTCGTGGCTTTAAGTGCTGGGGGCCTTTATTGTGATAGTGTTCACAAAAGTGTGAAGAGTGGTAGAGCGATTGTCTGAATCTAAACATGGGGGATATAATGAATATGTTGGTGTGCACTATGGCAGAAAGAGTACACAAGAGGGGAGATGCTACCAGAGGTCAACAGGTGTGTGTGTGTGGGTTTTTTTTTTTTTTGTTGGCTTTGCATAACTGCTGCAAGGTGTAGTAGTAAGTGAGATTATAAGGACATATTCTGTCTGCAAAATCTCAGCTTTTCATTTGTTTTCATTGGACTCCAAACAATGAACATATTGTCAGGTGTCCCGTTCGCTTATTTGTGCGTCTGTGTTATGTGATCTTACAGTTTGAGTTACCTAAGCAACTTGATTATCCTTGTTTACCTTGTGTGTCTCCAGCTCATGCCTTACCCATGTTCAGAGAGGCCCGACAGCGGAGTACTCGGAAACAGCTGGAGAAGGACAGACTTGACCCCAAGAAGTCCCACAAACCCGAGCCTCCTGTGTCTGGACCAGGTAACGTGCATTTCTTTTGTTTTTTCTCGCTTTTCTCAGTGCAAAACATGATATACGAGGCAAATTATGAGACAAAAATAGACGAGCTAAAAACAAAAAATGCACAACAAATGCTGTCATTAAATATAAATCCAGTAACAAGAGCTGTAGCTACAGTCCTGCAGTTGTTTTTGAAGCATATTAGTCATGTTCTTAACTGGATGAAAACATGATTCTGTTTGAGGCAGATGTACAAATCCACAGTTGTTGATGTGTTCTCTATTATGCAATCCAGCTGAAGTCAAGTGCTATAACAGCAATGCTCCCGCTTGGCCTCTCAAAGATTCATTGTAGGCTGCTGTTGCCTCATATTTTTTAACTGCTGGGAGATAAAGATGCATTGTGAACTTTGTGGTTGGACAGTTGATATTTTTACTGTAATACACACTTTCACCGATGCCACACTGTATGCATGATGGTGGATACAGTTTGAGCTTGGATCCAATAAGCCAGACAACATTTCGTGCTTCATTGTGTTCCAGCTGGCTCATTGCTGTTGTTTTTTTTTTACTGTCACTGTTTTTTCACAGCAAAATTTACTCCACAATGCAAAAAATAATAGTCTGGAACTTTTGTTTATTTTAAATATTTAGACATGGAGCAGGGGGGGAAAAGGGGGATTATAAAAAAAAATAAATCTTAAAATAGGAAAGTAACTAAAGGATTAGTCTAAAAGGTTATTTTTCAATATATCTATCTATCCTTTTTCTTTTCTGCTCAGCCTCTAGAGGGTTGTGACAGAGCTGGAGTCAATCTCCTTTCACATTGTGCCAGATCGGACAGGTTGCCAATCAATCACAAGGCAAACATATAGTACATAGACAGGCGATCCATTCACATCTACAGGCAATTTTAGAGTCACCAATCAACTCAACATGCATGTTCTTGGTTCGTGGGCACGAGCACCTGCAAACTCCACACAGTTGGTCCCCAGATGGCCGGGGGGTTCAAACCCAGAACCATCTGGTTGTGACGTGACAGCGTTAACAACTATTTTTTAATATCTGTGTTTCCTTCATCCTTCTTTGACAAGTTGTCCAGGTTACGAAATACTAAAGAAGTATATATGAGAGTATGAAAATGAGTGACAGAGATTGAGAGGAAGAGACAAACATGAAATGGTAAAAGACTGCAAATGAAAAAGGAACATTTGGGTCAATTTTATGGGAATAAGTTTGATAGCAGGGCAGTGGTTTCTGTAGGAGAGGCTGTTTTTATATTGTTTATCTTCTTTGTGAATTCACTTTCCAGAAGTTCAAGGTAATGTTTGGTGGTTGGTTCAGTGTTTACAAGCAAAGGAAAGAGGTGCCTCACAGTCCCTCAAAAAAAAAAACCCCATTGCCCAACTAGATCAGGAAGTCTCTGTGTTTAAGTATGTGAATGTATGTGTGTATGTGCATGTGCTCATGTCTCTTATCCTTGATCATTTAAGACAACCATAATAATGTTCTCCCTGGAAAGAAAGAGTTTTTCCCCTCCAAAAGCTCCATTAAAGGGGATCTATTATGCTTTTTCTTATTTTCAGTCATGTATATAAATGTTACAATGTCGGATGTTCATGTTCAATGTAGCCAAGTGTCAAATAATGAGGTAAACATATGGAGAAGTAATCCCTGCGAGTAAAAGCACTGGTCTCAGACTGCTCTGAACACCACAGGAAGGATCAGTGGAGCTTTTATGCCGCAAATCACAATAAAACTGTACAAAACAGACTTTTACACAGTAAGAAATACAAACCTCATAATGTGATGATCCACTAAATGTACAAAAAAAAACAGCACATAACTCTTATGCACAACTGAGCATGGTATAAAGTAATGGTAAAACATAATACAGTCTCATGACATTTAATAAACTAAAATATGTGATTATCAGTCCAGGTGATTACACCATTGAGGTAACATTACATTTCATCCTTATTGAAATTATCTGTTGCATTGAAATCAAGTTCAGGATCTCCATTTAGTTCTCAACAACTATCATATGGATGAAACTTGATACGTACAGTCCCGTCCTCCTCAGGATGAATTGTAATGACCTGGTGAACCCCTAACTTGACATTTATTATCATCATCATCATGTCAAAAAAACCAAATCTGACCAGATACCTACAAAGATAATGACATTGTCATTAGCCCCAGCTTTGTGAAATGTAAAGCAAACCTTTACTGAGATGTTAGCTAGTAGGTAAGCTAGCTATTTTCTGGTCTTTGATGCCTGGTGATGTCAGTGTCTATAGACTATAGGAGATAACGGATGATGACATCATCTGGCATCAAAGATGAGCCCATAGTGGACACCTTCAGGTCAGTCTGCTCTTCACTGGTGAAAGTCAGCCTTTAACCAGATTTTGGTTCCACTGCTCTTCTAATTTTCCATTATGTATTTTTTCAAGTGGTTTCTCAGAAGATGGACAACAATGTACTTTTCGGTCTGTCTCCATGATACCAACACTGAAGGCACCAAACTCAAGATTGCTCAAATTTATAAACACAGTGGCTTTAATTTAAGTGTTTTATGGATTATGGGTTACTTTTTATAATTATATTTGTGTGTGTTTGTGTGAGTTGCTTAAATAATACATCATTATGAAGTCATGTAAATTGTGTTTAATATAAGAACAGTTCCCTAAATGTGTTGTTTTTTTTTTTTTTTAAATGATCTGCATCTAATCCAGTAATCATGTGTCCTGACAGGTCGTGGAGGCAGAGTCGCAGCTCATGGTGGAACTCTGTCTTCATTCATTGTGAAGAACATCGCTTTAGACAAATCAGACGACAGTAATGCCAGAGAGGCCATCCTCCGTCACGCCAAAGAGGCTGCTGATAACCCTTACTGGGTCGCCCCGGCATACACAGAGTAAGAAAATATATGAATCATTCACATACTCTCATTTATATGTTTATCACTCATCTTGTCTTATTTCTGGGTTTGCTCTCATTTGCTGACAGTGTAAGATGAGTGCTGCTCAAAAAATTCATTTTTGGAGATTTCTGTCAAAACAGCTTTTTATGGCAATTAGATGGTGAGCACTTCTGTTCTGCAAATTGCTCAGTAGCCCCCGTTATTGTCATTATACCTACGAAAACCTCCTCTGAATGTTCTAGGTCTCTAGTTTGTGGTTGTAAAGTTTGACGAGGCTGTGTTTATCCTAGAGGTCACTTTAGGTTGTTTTATACAGTGAGGTCAAAAAATAATCTCATTACAATTAAATAGCTACTGTGGGGACTAATATTATCACACATGAATACAATTGGACTCATTGTACCCTCAAGTGTCTCAGCTTTCTAGGCATACCAAATGTATATAATTCTAAGACTGTTTAGGGTCTGCAGTAATGTTCAAATGCACCATTTTTAGAATAGGCATAAATAACACTTTCATACTGCAAACGCTACATTTATGCTAAACTGGCTTGGGTTAGCATAAAGTGGGTCTGTATGTAAAGGGGTGTCTCGTGGGTACCCATAGAGCCCATTTTCATTCAGATATTTTGGGGTGAGAGGTCAAGGGACCCCTTTGAAGATGGCCATGCTAGTTTTTCCCTCACCAAAATTTAGCCCAACTTTGGAGCATTATGGCCCCCTTCCTGATGGGCTAGACCTGACGTGGTTGGAACCAATGAGTGCCTTAGGTCCATCTTCACTCTAGCTTTAAAAGTGAGCCCACGACAGCCTCTGAAAGACAGCGATGTTGGCTGAGGACACCGGTGGAGTTTAAGAGGTTAAAGAGCTGCACAGTTTCACAGGTACACATTCAAACAGCAGAGAAGGAGATTAATGAACAGCTTTAGATCACTATCAGATTCAGACGGCTATGCAAGCACGAAACAAAGCTGTGAGCCAAATCTGTGCGGTATGTTTTAAATACTGCAAGCAAACCATCATTAGTTAACTATAATATACAAGTGATACACTTGACTGTAGATACATCAGATGAAGTACACCATTTTAGCCTGGCTGCAGGCTTCTCTCAGGCAGTAATGGTGATATCACTATCACTGCTCTCTGCTCTTTAGGAATTATATTAAACAACATTGAAATTCAGTGAAAGGCAGAAGGCAGATCTAGATTGCTCTGAGATTACATTTGCAGCCTGCACATCCCACCACTTATAAGCTAATATCAAAATAATAACCATTCGTTGTTCGTTAATGGAAGTTCCTTATTGTGAATCCCTTTAGGACCCAGCCAGAGCCTGTGTTTGCAGAGGAGTCGGACGAGGATGAGGAAGCTGAAAAGGAACCGGAGTGGAAGAAGCGCAAGATCTGAGGCTCTTGGATAGCAGTCAGGGTGGGCTAGTGGTTGGATATACAGCACGCTAACCACAAGGTCTCAGGATCAATCCCAAAACAAAACTACTGTCAGACACTCTGCAAAGGAGCATCAACTAAATGACTCAATAGTCCAGACTGTCCTCCTTTCAGCAGTCTTTCTTTAGGGTGTATGTACAGTATTTATGTACGTGCTTCTGTGTTAAGGGGCAGCACATAAATATGCTCACTGTGCAATCACAATATAACGTAAGTATCTGCTCCTTTCATGGCAATTCATCAACCACTGAAAGAACTTTTTTATGTCTGTTTTTTACTGTGTGGACTTCATTTCCATCATGTGTGTTGTCCTCTGCTCCCACATCTTTAAAAAGTTTGCTAATGCCTCATAAATTGCCTCCAGATTTTGTGGTCTGGTGCTGCCCATCAAAAATTTGCCAGTTTGTAAAAAAGTAAATTGCAAATAACTAAAACTTGCAGAAAAATGTACTTTTTGTTTTTAAAGGGTTTAGTTTTTTAAACTATGTTGTTTTGTTGGCTGTGATACAAAAAACCTTAATTCAACCATCTGCAAATTTAGATTTTTTTTCTACTTACTGTATTCCCCCTCGCAACCTAAATAAAGGAATTTATATATTGTTGTTAAAACAGTGAAATTCAACGTAAAGTCTAGAATCATAAATCTGCTTTTATTCACTAATCAAAGAAATTCTTTTACCGAAATGTTTTTCTTATGTAGGATCAAATCTGCAGATATACAGACATTAAAACATCAAAGCCAATAATGAGTCACTACTTCAAACAAGCTATTTTACCCACAATTGTTAAATTAGTTACATTTACTGCAAGTGCTACAGCCACTGATATATGAATCAAGGTTTGAGTCCATGAGATGTAACTTAAAGTACTACTACTAATCCTATAATAGTAGTCATAGCAATAGTAGTGCTATTATAATCAAGAATTAACTTCCAAATGGCTCTTATTCAATACAGTATGTGTTTATTACATTGTGTAATAACTAACTCTTCTGTTGTATGACAGTTCAACCTGTTATTGGCATTAACTACGTGGCGTGGCAGATCTCGGAGCTCTTTTTGAATTCCTTAAACGACCTGCACAGCGTCTATAAATATGTCAACTGACAGAGAAAACCACAACATACAGCTCTAATGAAAGCCATGTTTGTATTTTTTATACATTTGTCTGGAATGCAGCTTCTTCCTGCAACAACATACTACAGACGTAGCGCTTGTCTCTTAAGTACAACTCTTTAGTTAAAGGAGACGTTTGAGTCATATGGTAAAATTCAGCTTCATAAATTCTGCTCTACCAGGTTGTGACTCTTTATCATCTTCATACATTACATATCAGTGATTCAGCTGATGTTGCTGCTCGGTAACCTTCAGAGGGTGAAACTGTAGCTCTCTTAAATTCCTAGCCAACCAAAATTACAAGCAGACAATTGAATGTCTCGGATGTCCTGGCAATTCTCCCGTGGCTGTAAAAAACGAATGAGACAGAGACATTCTAGGATAAGAAATATAGGAAGGACTAGAACAATGAGCGATGTTTTTATGAGCAACTAAAGTGGAGAGGAGCTCAACTTTAGATATGGGTGTTTGGGGGTGGGGGTGGGGGTGGCGGGGGTTGGTCGATGCTGACGTCAAGCTCTTTTTTGTGAAGAAGAGTTCTCTCCAGCCAGCAGCAGGAGGTGAATAGTCACTGCTGTTTGATTCAAGTGGGTTAATCACTCCACCAGCAGCAGCAGGGAACAGACAGGGGAGAGTGATGAACCAGTTGGCATGTGGTGAGGAGAAACTGGTGTGACTGCCAGTGGTAACTAACCATGCTGAGATTTACAGTTTCACCTTTAAAACCTTGCCAACACCACTCAAACATTAAAAAATTACATTTGACAACAGGACACATCAAAAAACATGTGTCCTGGTTATTCAGAATAATCCACAGACCTCGTAAGCACCAATTACTCCCCCAGGTATATCGAGTCTAAAATCACATTTAACTTAACTTAAGAATATAAAAATGTTGAACCCAGATGTGTTGATGTTAGTGTTGTTACTGTTTCCAAATCCCTTTAAAAAAAGACCAAAACTAATCAGTTTGTCTTTTGATACTTTCTGTCTTTCTTTGCCCTCTCTGTGGTTTTCAGCCAAAGCCAATATGTTCCTTCTTAAGGCTTAAATCTCCAAAAAAAAATGCATCATGAATACACAACAGCTGGGCACTGTACTCACAGTAAATTGTTTATTTATTAGGGACTATTTTCAGCCACAGATTTGGTGAACTTGGGGAGTATTTATGGCAGAGGGACAGTGTACAGTATGTAGGAGTGACTCAAAAATAAACTACAGTGCCCCCCATGTTTATCATCATTCATGAACATGTCATCCAGAACGACAATGTGGCTATTTTCTTTTTTTTTTAAATCGTTTTCTGAATACAACTGAATAAGGAATGAGCTGTTCAGGCTTTAGGTACACATGATGATATTTGTTAATTAATTCATTTCTGGTTTAAATCTTTTATTGGAATTTGTTGACAATATAAAATAAAAGCAGAATTATCCTCGAAGTCACAAACATTTGGACAAAATCGAATAGTTTTGACCTAGTAAATTCCCCGAACTATTGACCTCAGCATGTAAGATATATTTCATAGTGTTTATGATCAGATTTTTAATGGTCAGTATTTATGATAACATTTGAAAATGAACTTTGGACTCGCTATGACGGGGAGTTGTGACTAGACTTGGAGATGACTCTAAGCTATACGTTGTATACACACCTTGAGCCCCATGCTTAATGACTCACCGTCTGAACCTCTGCCATTTTCTCATCAGCATTTACATATCTTCTTTGCACAGTGGAAACATTCTTGAGCTCCTTGATTTACAACTCAGTTGCGCTTTACAGCTAGCTTTTGTTTACTGTACGACCCCGGGCCGGTGTTCAGGAATGCAGAACAGGAGGGGACACCGCGCAGTAGAGGCCATCTCTCAAACCGTCCCCACAAAGTCTCCATTTAACCCAAATTTTCATCCTCAATTTTTACATGATGCTTGTGTAAACATACCCCAGGCAAATTAGCACCATCTGGCACTGAGGGGGGGGGGGGGGGGGGGGATTATTATTATTGTGCGTGGCAGAATACCAGACGAACGCTCATTTAATAGAAACAAGTTTAATTCTGTAAAAAGTTATAAAATGAATATTGTACAAAAATAAAGTTTGCCGAGAGCTTTGGTTCTGTAACACAAAACAAGTGAGACGACATGACAGGTCATTTTTTTTTCACAGAGGTGTTAACACAAATGCAAATCCTTTTTTCTTCTAATATTAACACTGAGGATTCCTTCGCGTCGTTACCTTTCCGCTCGTTTACCTTTTGCATTACAACCAGACGTGTAATCGCTAAGAGACAGTTGAGCAAACAGTCATGAAGATGATGAGAGAGCTAGTGGTCACCGTTTACACACTTTAACGTATGGTATCGGAGAGTAGCGAGGTGCTCCGAGGCTTCTGGGAAGTCTCCTAACTGCACATTCTCATCTGGAAAGGCTTATACACGAATCTGTTGTTAAAGGGGAAGATGATCCAATTGATGAGGTATGCTGTGATAAAAGCTAGAGGTTTTTTTTTTTTCTCCCTTCTCTGTGTAGTGTTTGGCCTAAATTCAGCTTGATGCAGTGGATTTGTTCTGTGTGTGCAGGGGGATTACACAGTAAAGCTGGCTTGCTTGCTGCTGGGTGGGCACAGATACCTTGGTCCCTAATCCGTGCTAACATCAAGACCTACCCGAGGACTCTCTTTGTTCCACTAAAGCGATCCCCCTCGCAGGGTCTCGATGGGCACAGCAACATACTTTCAAAGAGTCTTCTGTTATCCCGGTTGTATATTTCCGCTACGGTTTGGGAATAAACTTGGCCGAACAAGTTAATGCATGTAAAAAAAAAAAAGCGGGTTGAGCCTACTTATTTTCTTCCCTCTGTAATTCAAAAACATAATCTCATGTTGAAACATCCAGTCTTGAGATCTTGACATCGGTGTCACGACGACAGCCGCTACAGTAGCTAAAGCTTCCTTAACCTGCCTTCACCAAAATGCCTTTGCCAGCGGGGATATTTGGTTAAGACTCATGTTAGAGGATCACTTTCAAATCCCCTTTCAGGGAATAAGACCTGTCTGTCAGAGCTGAGACAGAAACACAGTCAGTCCCGTGAACTTTAAAGCCTATTGGGACAGTAACTGCTACAAAGCCTTTGCTCAGACTTGGTGCAAGGCCAGAGTGAGGTTTCGGGTAACGCATGCTGATCGGCAGGCATTCTAGCAGCTTCTGTACTTTTATGACTCAAAGGATGGATCCTCAAAGGCACCTACAGATCCTCAGAGGCCCACTACTCTCGTGTTGACTTTATATTTCAATTAGAAGATGTCATGGCTCCCTATAAAGCAACAATTCTGGTCAGTTGTTTGGAGTGAGACTACAACTATTCTAGATTATGACTTTGAAAATTGTGAAAAATAAACAGCAGCAGAATTGTATGCCTCCTTGTAAACATATAACGGCGTGTGATTGATTATGAGTCCCAGGTGGTGTGAGTTGCGTGGTCATATTGGGGGGAAATGAGGTTAACGTCCCCCCCAAAATGTTACAAAAAGATCAATTCTAACAAAAAGCTTCTATTGGTCCCCTCCTCTGTGTCTCTTTCTACCTTTTGCTTTACTTGATAGTTAATGATGATCTTTTTTTTTTTGGATGTATGGGTTGAGATACTCTGGAATCTAAGTGAAGTGAATAAGTGTTATTAGGAGTGAGTGTTTTGCAGTTCTGGATCACCTTGTAAGATTTTGTTGAGAAAAATGCTCCATTTTGGCACCATCCAGGACAAAACAAAGCTTTTAAATAAATAAGAAAAATGACAATTTCTTTCATAAAATGGATTGAAATAAATAACAATAAGTTAATTCCATCTTAATAAATATACCTCTTACACACATGTGTATATATATGTATATAGTATATATTTATATAAATGATAGGATTTTATGCAGATGCGTTGCACCAAAAAGTCTTTGCTGAACGCTGGTGTGGTACTTCTCATCCCTTGGCTCTGAACGTAAATGTCAATATCCAGACTACGCAGTGGAAGTGATTTAGGTTGCAGCTGAATATACTCCTCCAATCCCTGTGAGTCTTAGGAGCCAGCTATGGAAAAACTGATCTTCCCGGGAAAATGAATTCTTCCAGACAAAAAAGAAAAAGCCAAAAGTTTTCAACACGTTTTTTCTTCACTCTCACCTTTTTTAGAAAAAGCCCAGTGAGCAAATCTGGAAGTGTAACAGTATTGTTTCTTCTGCATTGGTACACACCTCATACGAGTACAGACTTGACAAAGTTAAATGTACAGTTTACAGTTTTTTAGCGGCTGCTCCGATGTCTTTCAGGTCACAGAAATGTCAGCGAACTCACCTGTGTGTCTGCTTTGATGATTACTGACAAAAATGAGACACAATGCATTCCCTTTTCATCCTCGTGTGCACATTTCCAACAGTGTTTTTTCCTGTGTTTGCAGCACCAGCTTATAAAAAGGTGTTCACTGGTGCAGGGTCATGTCTGTGATTATGTCACGTCCAATGTGACTTCCTCAGACACAGCCACACTTCCTGGCAGAATGTTTCTTCAGTGTGTGATACACCACGTTGTCGTCCAAGAAAGATAAGTCATCGTCGAAAGCGATCGGTCGACAGCAGGTGCGAGAGGGTGTGTCTTTGTCCAACTTCTTGTTGTGTGTGAGGTTGTTGAGGATCTTGTCGTAGTTGGTCTCCGCCTCCACGCAGGGGCCGCTGCAGTACCGGAAGATCAGCTCCTCTTTAGTCTGATAGCCCAACCCCAAGTCCGTCACATTGAGATGGACTTCCTTCAGCAAGCAGCCTCGAGTCTGCACTGATATCCTCTCTCTCCCCCTCTCGCTTCGGCCTCCTTTACTACCTCGGCTTCCCCCTCGCCCCCGACCTCGCCTCCTGTCGCCATGTCCTCTGCCCTCGCCTCTCGAGCTTCCTGTGTTTGCTGCTCCTCTCTGTCTCTGCTCCCTCCGTCCCCTGGGGCCCCCGCCGCTGGGATCTGATGATCTCCGGAGTCTGCCGATGGTAGCCTCTATAAAATCCATTACATCATCGAACTGATCTGGATAGGGACCTGTGATGTCATCTAGAAGATAGAGAAGAAACAGGTTCACTTATAGAGCTGGTATTAAAATCTAAATAAAGGAACACCGTCTGTGATTTACTGTGATCACAAGCTGTATGAGATGTGAAGGCAGGATGTTAACCATCCATGTGACAACTATTTAATACAAATTATAACACAGCTAATGTATGACATTGCACATTAATGCACATTAAAATTACATGGTGCAGAAGTGCAACATTATAGACTTGCAGAAAATACAAAAAAATGAAATATAAGTTGTATTTACATAAATGTACAAATCCAGATAACACTGTTTATGTACCTGGACAACTAATAATAATTCAACAAACCATCTGGACTGAAATGCAATTTGTGCAGAAAAGAATGATGAATACTGTTGTTGACAGAACATGTTATACATGGTTATACGCCTGGCTAAAGGTCCAAAAAACACGTGCTGACACAAATGCAGACAAAATCCATAAATACTGAGAAATGTGCAGATCAGAAATGGTACATGCTGATTTATAGATTAGTCTCAGACGGAGGAATGCAGGAGGCAGTCCAGGGTTTGTTCACACTGACGTACAGGTGCCCTGCTGTAACTCCTTCCAATATGGCTGAGAGTATGTTGAGGGGATGAGTTGGAGACTGGAGGTCAGAGAGTGTTGTCAGTTCCAGTTAGTGATTTGCTTTTGCCAGATAGGAAGACAAAATGTGCACCTGTATTAATGGGATGAGGGCAGATTTGAAGCTGCATTAACAACATGGCCAGATGATATTTTCACGTGGCACAGACCAATCACACCACCAAGAGAGATGCAGTGTGACTTTTTTTAGTTATTTAAATCTTTGATGAATGTAATTTTAGAATCCTGAGACTTCAAAGGCCAAATAAAAGGAAATCATATGCTTTGAGTCATTTAGATGCAGTAGATTGCAATCTGCTTGAAACTCAAAACATGCATCAGCACAGCTCTCAGCCATCTGCTGCGAGAAGCGATCAGGGCTCACTGAAAGTCTTAAAACCCTCCTGCATTACACGCTGATTCTATTATAGAGAAACGTCTCTCCTACTCTGATGCCTGTAGGTCTGACGGCAATTAACTATGAAGATCGAGGAGGTGTTTTCTGATATGAATCAATTAGTCTAATGTCTGTGCGTGTGTGTGTCATCATGCTACATGTGTGTCAAGCAGTCAGGGCAGCGGGGTGCGATGTCTGGCAGGTGGTGTTGCGGTTAACGTTGCTTCTTTATTGCAGTGTCACCTAACTCTCCTCTCTTACCTGTTCCTCTGGCAGAGCACGGGCTACCTGATCCGCCTGTGCTACACAGCTGATTGGGCTGCCGCTCACATATCAGGTGATGCAGGGCCAATCTGTTTAGACACACCTGCCCTTTGATTTAGACACCTCCTATTGTATGTCAGTTGACAGGCAGGGTTGCTACAGTGTACACCTGCTGACAGACTGGGCTGGTGGCAGCAAATCGTGCAATTCATGGCGCAACTCTTGCAACTCGTTTTCTTTTAGCTTGTTTTTCTGTTGCCTGTATAGATTTTTGTCTTAAAACTAAAAACCCTCCCTGTTCTCTGACTTTACGCGCAAACCGAAAGACCCTCCCCCCTCTTTGAGCTACAGTGTTGTTTACACTATTAGTGCATAGTTAATGGTCTTGGGTTACACAGCAGATCAGTGATGTCACTGCCGTCCAAACAGAATATGAGGTGGCAGGACAAACATTTGTCCAAATGTTCCATTCCTTATCTAGTTCTTGGCCGCGTTTACTTCTGTGTGAAGATGATACAGTGTCACATTGATCTAAACAAAATAAATTCCTGCCCACCATCGCTGTTAAAATGAACATAAACACAGAACTCTAACTTGATGCTTCAAACTTTCCAGTGTTGACCAGTCTCTCTCCTCAGAATCCCTGTGATCTGGTTCACCCCGCCGTCTCTAAAACATGCCATGATTTCTGACTTTTGGCAGAGGGGAAAAAGGTCATGGCTCTCTGAGTCGCAGAGAGGCAGAGGTGAACATAAACAACGGGAGAGAGGTGAAAATGTTTGGGATTGGAACTGTTCGTACTCTTATTCATGCTGCTTGCTTGTTTTGACATCAGTGTGATGTAACCCACAGCAGCAATAAAACACAAATTAAGATCTTCCGTCTGATAACCTGCCTTTCTGACAGCCTTATCAATGTAGGACTCTCCAGCAGCGGCTCACCCCACTGCATATCACTGTATGTGCAGTTTCTCAAGTGTAATTAGTCAAGAAAGGGCAAATTACTTCCCAGTAAATCGACTAACACACATGTCTGAATTGCTCTGGTAACAAAATGCAACTGTGAGGTAATGTGGTCCTGACTGATTAAAATCCTCTCAAAAGTCAAAACATGGCAGTGCATGCTAACAATGATTTCCTTTATGTCTTATTGTTACATGCATGTTGCATGAAGTTTGCACAAACGGTGCATGTCTATAGTGTGATCCCCATATGGGCCAATTATCCACCATTCAAGAGACTAACACAGTGACTGCACATCACTAAAAGATTCTGTCCGAACATGCCGTGTGCATTACATTGATCTTCCATGGAGATCTCCTGCAGGTTGTGGTCTTTGCGCTGGAACTTTGGCTCGTCGTCCTCCACAGACAGGGACGCAGAATCACTGTAGCTGTTGGGGAAATAAGTCCTCTTGGCTGGCTGAGTGTTTTGGTAGAGAGGCCGTGTAGCAACAGAGCTCAGGAGCAACAAACACGTGGCCAAAACATCCCATAACTTCATCTTAGACTCAGTTCCTATGAAGAAAGCTGCAAAGAAGAAGATTTTATTTGAAATAGGGAGACAAAACAAATCAAGTAGAAACAAAACAATTTGAAACATTTTCTAAACTCACGCACAATAAGAATGTAGGACAGCAATTGTTTATCATGGAGTCAGCAAAGTGCCTGATATTGTGTTGTGGCCAGAACTACCCTGACTCATTCTGTATTAATAACTATGTGTCATCATGTCAAATCTTTGATCATTCACTTTGTCTCCTAGTGGGATTTGTTGTAAATACCACTGTAGACACACCAGAAATCCTGAGTCAATCAATCAAAATGAGAAACGGCCCATAAGAAACTTAAATCGATGCACCTGATGTAACATATCCACACACTATGAAAACAATAATGCGTAAATGTGTGCGTAAAGTATTGCATTGTTTTACAATTACAAACAACATTTGTGATTAATCAACAGCCCGACACTTTTTTATTCTCTAGTGAGGATCAGACCTATTAGTATTATATGGTATATAAGTGTTTTGGTATTAGGCCAGCTCTTGCTACTTGTAATGAGGCACGGAGGGTGCGCCTCGCACAAAAATGCGTTGGTTAAAGCACGCACCAAAGCGTGTTGGCAACGATAGCCTAAATAATGGTGCAAGTTGGCCAGATGGCGATCGCCAAAGCTTACGTGACTCTGTCTAATGGCATGTTGAGTCTGCAGTAAACCTAAACAGCTATGCATGGATAAATACTGGGCTTAAACATGCTATACAAAAGTCCTAACAACTGTCTTCACAAATGCACAAGTTGCATTTCTCATCTTTCCACGAAAAGCTCTAAAGTGAGGCTCGTGTCATTGGCGCACAAATAATCAAAGAATATTAAAGTATTTACTTTTTCACTTAGTAATTTTAAAATGTGTAATGTCTCACTTACCTTAAATATGGCCCATGCAGACCTGAAACTGGCTTGGCTGTTGGTGTTAAAATCCAAACAGAAAACGCGACTCATTTATAGCGTCCCAAGCTCAATCAGCTATTAAATCGTTTTAACAGCCACAATCCGAAAATCTCCTTCAAACGGGTTCAAATTCAGTTTGTGTCCAAATAGGAGAAAAAAGGTGAAAACCCGCACAGGTGTGTTTTTCATACTCCGACCCAGCGCACCAAACCATGCGTCTTCCCACACTTTGGAGTCCAAAGGTAGGTGGTGGATAGAGCGGACCAAGTGCCACTGCGCCTTTGCGGGGTGCAGTTGCAGTCGCTGATTAATTGGATGCTACGTTTCCACGTTGGAAATCCGAGAGAGATCCACCATCTCCGACTGAAAGTAGTCCAATGAAGACATCAGCGTCTCCTGCGCGTACGAGGTGCAAAAGGTGCACGATATATGTTTTTTCCAGAGTGCGTGGGGCTCTTGTTTGCCTCTTGAGAAAACAGTAAACGCGCCGTTATATCCAGAAGTGCGTTACAATTTCATAATCGCCAACATTTGACAGTATCTTGACATGGTAAACAACACACATGGGGGTATTTACTCTCCATTTTTTTTCCTGGTCAGATAGCGTCTATGTTGCTCGAAGGGTTTCTACACGCGCTGTCCTCATACTGGACTGAAGCGGGACAGATGTCTGAGCATAACACTGCACCGGGCACAGAGGGCAGTTTGGAGAGATTTATAGTTCAGTGCGCTCTGACGTTTGGGGCAGTTGGTGTCCGCCCCTCTTTTATAGATCCCTGCAAGAGCAAACAGCGAGTAACAGAGGTCCGCATATCTCTCCAAACCACCCCTGGAGCCCCGTTTTGAGGAGCGCAGTTTTCAGATGTCTTGGGGATTATGTCACACATCCTGATGTCCTCGGATTAGATTTCAGTATGCGGAATGCGATTTGGAGATGTACTGTTGCGATGCATGTTTCTAAGCTGATCTCTGCACACTGTGCGCACCGGTATCAAGTTCTGTCTGATGGCTACACACATCTCACATTTAAGAGTCCTACTTCACTTGCTATTTACTAGAACATATTTGTAAATACGCAGACGAGCATTGAAGGAACTGCAGGCACTTTGATAGGGAATGTTAGCCTATGGAGGCATTTCCACTCCAAATCTATTACACAAAAATGTAATTGACACACACCTCGGAGCATCTGGTCATTCAATAAGCAGTTTCTGGTTATAAGGTGAGCCTGGGGCAACGCTGCACACACTCCACAAAAGAAGAACTAAGCTGTGGTGTGGCAGCTGAGAAAGGCTTTCCATCAGCCTTCATGACTTACATACAAGCCACACTCACCTTTCATCCTCTGCAAAAACTGAATTCCACAAGTTACCCGAGTCCTTCAAAAATAGAGGTAATTTGTGTTCATGTGCCAGAAGAAACCAACTCCTTCCAATAATACACGCTTTCCAAAACAGCATTCTGGTTTTTAATGTAACATGCAAAATGCTGCTTACGATGGCTGTTCGATGAAAGGATGACAATCCCAGCACTGACATGTTAAATCCACACTGGCTTATGTGTAATTCTTTGGTATTAAGGTTCATGCTTGTTTGCTCTCAGGATGAAACTTCTTGTCAATACATGTTTTCTTTCAAGCATTGATCTGCGCCCTGCCCATTCTAAAAGTATCTGCATAGCACTGAGCCAAGTCCTCATTGTATGGATTCCTTTCTGTCATGTTCACACATGGCTTCATTGTGTTGTTTGACAGCCTCTGATGTTTCATAAGTGTCTGAATCCATATAATTTGTTTGTGTTTATAGCCATATGCTAGTCTGAATCATACCTCCTTTCAAAGAGTGTAATTACTTCAACACAAAAACAAATGTGGTGTTTTTGAATGGGTTCATGTTTGTTTTACATGTTAAGTCTCAGTAAAGATTCATCATCTCATTACTGTCCTACTCTTCCCATCTTCACCATCAACCAACATCTTGCAATAGGGATGCTCTAAATGTCTTCATGTGGCATTTATATATTACAATAAAAGTAATATTGTCTTGTAAAAAAAGACTTTTCTCTCCCTTTAGGCACTGGTGGTAACAAAGTTATAACTGAATACAAATTTAACAATTTGTTTGACATTATAAAGTTGTCCACACTTTTTACTTGCGATATTGAGATATGACTTGGATAAACTGTAAGAGCTGTTCTGTCATAACTGAAACTGAGCCCAGTCCCTGTGATTTAGGTGTTGCAGCGATCCTTCCCATCAGCGGCCGTAATTCACTCTGCCCTCCTGATCTAATCACTGAAGCATCACACTAGTTCAGAAAAAAGTAATAAGTGGACAATATGCATTACAGCTTTATTTACATGTGTTATTTCTTTAAACTAAATAAGAATTCTTTTTTCCTTTTATTCAACAAGAATGTTTTCCGAAAACAACATTCGCTGATGTTCCCTTGCCACTGCATGCTGGAATAGCCTCCAGGCTCCCATTTAACCCTGGACAGGAATAAGCTGGTAAAGAGAATGAATGAAAGGAAATCTGCGCTTATATAAACAAGCTCAAATGCATGAATGTAATGTGAACTGGCATATGGTTGATTATAATAAAAGACTGAGTCATAAAAGCAGAGACAGTGAATTTTTAGAGAAACATGAGCTGAAAAGTGTAGTTGTGTAGTTATGCTGGCAGGTTACTATTGTAATCATATTTATTACATTTAAAATGTCATTATTAATCAGTACAGAACATCTAGATATACAATTAGAATGAAATCAAGTAATCAAGTTTTAAAATCCCAAAATTAAGACCTGTCCAATAATGAGACTGCACAGAAACTTACTTTATTATTATGTATTTGAATTGTTGTTGTTGTTGTTTTTTTGGTCTTTATGGAACGGCTACTGCATATACTGTATAGTCCTAAAACACATACTGTATATGGAAAGCATCATTATATGTTAAATGTAACACTGTACTATGACATCTACTTTAATCTGCTGTCAATCCAACATAAAAATGACTTCAGCTGCATTTATAGAGGAATATTACAAGGTTAAAAATATCTTGATTAACCCTCCTGTTGTCCTCGAGTCAAGGAAGGAAGGATGGAAGGGAGGAAGGAAGGATGGAAGGGAGGAAGAAGGAAGGAAAGGAGGAAGGAAGGGAGGAAGGAAGGGAGGAAGGGAGGGAGGGAGGAAGGGAGGAAGGGAGGATGGAAGAAGGAAAGAAAGGAGGGAAGGAAAAGAGGGAGGAAGGAAGGAAGGAAAGAAGGAAATGAGGGAGGAAGGAAGGGAGGAAAAGAAAGAAGGAAGGAAAGGAAGGAAGGAAGGAAGGAAGGACGGAGGAAAGAAGGAAGGAAAGAAGGTAGGAGGGATAAAGGAAAAGAGGAAGGGAGGAAGGAAGGAAAGAAGGACAGAGGAAAGAAGGAAGGGAGTAAGGTGGGGGTAGGAAAGAAAGAGAGAAGGAAGGAGGGAGGAAAGGAGGAAGGAAATGAAGGAAGGAAGGAAGGAAGGAGGGAGGGAGGAAAGGAGGAAGGAAGAAAGGGAGGAAATAAGGAACAGTCAAAACAGACGGGGTCAATTTGACCCGGGAGGACGACACAAAGGTTAATTGACAGAATTTTAATAATCACTTGATTTTTTTTTAGAAAACGTGCCTTCAAATTACAGGCTACCGATTCCGTTCTGGTTCCAAACGTGAATATTTGTTGAATTTCTTACTCATTTGTGATAATAGACTGAACATTTCTGACTTGGTGGTCAAACCAGACAAGCAAATTTGCAGACATCAGCCAGTGGATATTTAAGCACCACGAAATACATTTTATTAATGACTTGGTAACGTGTCACCGTGTATGACATGTCAGGAAAGTGTCGGACACAGCACCCACTCACAGTTATGACAGACAGAGGCTGTATTGTTTATTGATGTCTGCAGCAGTGTCACCAAAGGACTCCTCTGTGACCCTCCTCTGTCTCATACAGGCAGAGTTGTGAAGATAATGGCCACTGAAAATAGAACCAGAGTTTCCTTTATGTGAGAGCGCTGTGCAGACTGAGGGTGTCATAAGTCCCCTGAGCTGAATACTTGAGTGACTATAATAAATATTAATTTGTTTGGAGGAGAAACATGAGTAAGCTGAACGAATCACCACCACATGGGGTGTGAGGAAGATACGCGTCACTCACACAGAGGAGCCTTCTTTTCTATTATTTGTGCACTGAGGAGAAAAGCACCTTAATTTTTGATGACGAGGCTCCGCAGCGCAGTAAAGGGGCCTTCAGATGGAAATAACAAGTACTCCCTACAGGGTTTATATGAAAATATAACAATACTAATGCAAACAATGCAAAGCAATGCAGCTGTTTCTGTTTAATAGATGTTTTAAATATGACTGACAAGCAAAATACTAATAAAGTTGTATTAATCTTAAGCGACTTTAAGTTAGACTTGTGGGTACTGCAAGGACTCTAAACCACAACAATGCTGTAAATGAATATGTCAGTTGTTGTTTGTCCTCAGTTGATTTGTTCATTTTGTTTATTGCGTCGTCTTCCTCGGGGAGTTGTTGTGTGTAGTCTTGTAATTTTTTAGACATCAAAGTAAACAGCGGGGGAAGAAGGGGAATGAAAAACATGTTAAACTAGCCTACAGATGTCCTACTTTTACCGCATATTACATGCAACAGTGACTCATGGCATCAAGAGGCGGAAAAAAACACATGAACATAACCATGAACAGGTTTTTTTTTGTAATATCACTTTGAGCTTAAACACAATGACTTGAAGTGAACTCTCCATTATCAAACACAAAGAGATGGGATACCCAAAAATTCATTAAAAAAAAGAGAGAGAGAGAGAGAGAGAGAGAGAGAGAGAGAGAGAGAGAGAGAGAGAGAGAGAGAGAGAGAAGAGAGAGAGAGAGAGAGAGAGAGAGAGAGAGAGAGAGAGGAGAGAGAGAGAGAGAGAGAGAGAGAGAGAGAGAGAGAGAGAGAGAGAGAGAGAGAGAGAGAGAGAGAGAGAGAGATCCATCTGTAACATTTGTTTTAAATTATTTTTTTTTACAATTCCATATTAACCCTCCTGTTGTCTCAAGTCAAGGAAGGAACGGAGGAAGAAGGAAGGAAAGGAGAGAAGGAAGGAAAGGAGGAGGAAGAAGAAGGAAAGGAGGGAGGAAGGAAGAAGGGAGGAAGGAAGGAAGGGATGAAAGGAAGGGAGGAAGGACAGAGGAAAGAAGGAAGGAAGGTAGGAGGGAGGGAGAGAGAAAGGAAAAGAGCAAGGAAGGAAAAGAAGGACAGAGGAAAGAAGGAAGGGGGAAGGTAGGAGGGGGGATAGAGAAAGGAAAAGAGCAAGGAAGGAAAGAAGGACAGAGGAAAGAAGGAAGGGGAAGTTAGGGGGAAGGAAAGAAAGAGAGAAGGAGGGAGGGAAGAAGAAGGAAGGGAGGAAGGAAAGGAAGGAGGGAGGGAAAGAAGGAGGGAGGGCGGAAAGAAGGAAGGGGGAAGGTAGGGGGGAGGAAAGAAAGAGAGAAGGAAGGAAGAAAGAGGATGGAGGAGGAAAGAAGGAAGGGAGGAAGGAGTAAAGAAGGAAAGAAAGAGAGAAGGAGGAAGGGAGGAAAGAAGGAACAGTCAAAACAGACGGGGTCAATTTGACGACACAAGGGTTAACCTTCGTGTTCTTTCCTCCCTTCCCTTCCTTCTGTCTGTCCTTCCTCCCTCCTTCTCTCTTTCTTTCTTCCTCCATCCCTCCTTCTTTCCTCCCTCCTTCCTTCCTTTCCTTCCTGCTCCTCTCTTTCTTTCCTCCCCCCCTACCTTCCTCCCTTCTTCTTTCCTCTGTCCTTTCCCTCCTTCCTCCCTTTCTCTTTTCCTTTCTCCCTCCCTCCCTCCCTCCTTTCTTCTTTCCTCCATCCCTCCTACCTTCCTTTCTGCCTTCTTTCCTCCATCCTTCCTTCTTCCTCCCTTCCTCCCTCCCTCCTTTCCTTCCTTCCTTCCTTCCTCCCTTCCATCCTTCCTCCTTCCTTTCCTTCCTTCTTCCTCCCTTCCTTCCTTCTCCCTTCCACCCTTCCTTCTTCCTCCCTTCCTTCCTCCTTTCCTTCTCCCTTCCTCCCTTCCTTCCTTGACTCGAGGACAACAGGAGGTTAACATATTAAGGCCAGTGTGTCAAAAACCCACAGCTAGCTTTGTTCATAAAGCTGTTGTAGAAAATGAAGTTGGGATGCAGGACATATTGTTTCGTTCATTTGTCAAGACAATTAGTACCAAGTGAGCATTACTACAAATCCATAACAGACCTCCATATATTGTTCCAGACCAGCTGCATCCTTTCATGGCCAAAATGTGCCGTCTTTATAATTCTATATTCCACATGACAAAAGAAGGATTGGAAGAAGGAAAGGAGGGAGGAAGGAAGGATGGAAGGGAGGAAGAAGGAAGGAAAGGAGGACGGAAGGGAGGAAGGGAGGGAGGGAGGATGGAAGAAGGAAGGAAAGGAGGGAGGAAGGAAAGAAGGAAAGGAGGGAGGAAGGAAGGGAGGAAAAGAAAGAAGGAAGGGAGGAAGGAAAGGAAGGAAGGACGGAGGAAAGAAGGAAGGAAAGAAGGTAGAGGGATAAAGGAAAAGAGGAAGGGAGGAAGGAAGGGAAAGCAGGACAGAGGAAAGAAGGAAGGGAGTAAGGTGGGGGTAGGAAAGAAAGAGAGAAGGAAGGAGGGAGGAAAGGAGGAAGGAAATGAAGGAAGGAAGGAAGGAAGGAAGGAGGGAGGGAGGAAGGAAGAAAGGGAGGAAATAAGGAACAGTCAAAACAGACGGGTCAATTTGACCCGGGGAAAAAGGAATTTCACAGGAAATGTATAATTTATTAAATAGTGGGCACTACGCCTAAGGGTGTGTCCACAACTGATGGAGTTTCTTGACATGATGATTTAAGAACTATCCAGATGTATTTTAACTTTTGATCACATCTTGCTGATAATGCATCCATAATCTTACTTATGTAACATTGTGAAGACTAGACTTTTACTAGTAATGGAGTATTTTTTAACATAGTTGTATTGCTACTTTTACTTGAGAATTTGAATACTTCTTCCACTGTTGATATTTGATGCTGTTAAAAAAGGACAAAGAAGGCTAACCAGCTTTCGCAGTGTGTGTTTAACAATAGGGTTAAAAATTCAGGTGATGACATCAGCCTCTGGCCACTGACAGACACAGAACCACTAATAGCACGCAGTTTAATTTTGATGTGAATAATAATAATAATGAGATAACACTACACAGATTTCAGCCATTCAGTTTTTATGAGTTTGTGTGAATGCAGTGAAATAAACACTGATGAAGCTAATAATAATAGCACTGTGTCTGAAGGCTGTGACCTAATTCTATGATCATTTCTTAAGCTGTAGTTTGCATTGTTGTTGTATTTGATTTTACTGTACTGCAAGGTGAACCTACTCTGATATTGAGGATGGGGAAAAAAATAACTTCAATCTATAGCATTGCATTATAAAGGCTTTTCCTTTCGGGGGTGTCCACCCTACACACACAAGCTCCAACTCCTTATCTCAGTGCTTTGTGGCATTAATGCTGATCAGTGGCCTTTTATTCTGTATTTTGCATGAAGTTGTGTGAAGAAGTCGCCGGTTGTCTGCCAGAGTGAGCTCAGCTGTCAGCAGGCACAGAGCCCTGAATCACCCCTTGCACAGAGGTGGAGAGACAGAGAGCAGGTAGTCAGGGCAGATACTGGAGGATTCACATAGCTTTCAGCTTATCCATTAGGACATGCTACAATTCAGATATGGCCCGACGCCAAATGCCCAGCCATTGTGGTATTCAGTCCAGTATTTCCATCTGTTTCACTCATTGCTCAAACATTTCATGAGTATTTGTTGGCATCGTTCACACGCGGATTGCATGCATGCAAAAATACCTGCTTGTGTGTGTGTGTGTATTTCTGTGTGTGTGAGTGTGTGTGTGTGTGTGTGTATGAGAGAGAGTGTGCGTGAGAGCGAGTGTGTGTAAATGAGATCACTTGGTACTATCAAAGTGCAGGCAGGACTATGACACTGTTATAAATAGAAGAGAGGAAGTAAGGAAGGTTAAATCTCTCAAACACAGATACTAAAAGTGTAGCAGGGAGCCATTTAAAAGCCTACATGTCCTTTTAGACCTACACTATTTCAATAAACACATTTAGCTTATGTACATTTTTTGGCATACCCTTGCTATTACAGTGTGGATGTTGGCTGAGGCTGTCACATCATTTATGTGTATTTATTACTATTTATCGACTATGATCAAACATATGGTATGATTTGAAAAAGTTACTTCTGTTTTCTTCTTAGGGTGAATGCTACGTGAAGGTTTATCCTGTTGTTACATTGCTGTATCCTGCAATAGCTGCAGGGTGTGTGAAGAGCTTATTATTGGTCAAGGGTGAATTATCACCTGTGAGCAAATGGGAATCGGTAAGCTCTCTCCCACGCACCAGTGACTTCACTGGATTGTGATGGAAATGATGAATTCAAGGTTCTTCAAGTGGAGCGGAGTGTTGTGTTTTTATTCGGACTATTAACAAATACTGATGAAGCATTTAGGGAATAGTTTTCCCCCCGATTATGAACTGACTGGACAGGTGGGATACATCTTGGGTTTTGACCAAATCCTGAACACTTCCAGGTGCATCTGTACTCATGAGCACATTAATTACAAAAGACAGATTGAAAAGGGAATTTCACAGGAAATGTACAATTTATTAAATGTTGGGCCAAACATGCACATAACACTACGCCTGTGGACACAGCAAGAGTGTGTTGCTTGATATAATATTTCAGTACTATGCAGACGTACTTTCACTTATGATAATATACACTGATAATACGTCCATACTTTTACTTATGTGACATTTTGAAGTTTTTACATAGTGGTGTTTCTTTTGCTTTGATTTGATTACTTCATCCAGTGCTGATATTCGATGCTGTTAAAGACGGCTAACAGGCATACTAGTCGAGAAAATAGTTTTTCTTTTAATAGTCATTATAAAGGAGGAGCAGGAATTCAAAATAACTAATACTTTGAAATAATTCT